>NC_089583.1:45463968-45763968 GCF_019320115.1 Miscanthus floridulus | reverse complement strand
TATCATATGTTCTGCAACCAAGGCATAACCTAATGGATCTTGTTTTGGATTAGGGATCTCTGCAGATACATATGTGTCTATCATTGTGGGAGTCAGATCAGATGTATCTTTGCAAGTCCAAAGAATTATATGCGCATGTGGAAGGCCACGTTTCTAAAACTCGACGGTATGAAGCACTGCAGTTAAATAGAAGGATCTTAGTATGTCAATGAGGATGTACGCACACAAACATAGGCAGGAAGGTTTATACAGAAGAAACGAAGGTTATAATACCTGCACTGCAAGGTCCAAAGGGTGTCCCACATCTAAGGTCATGCAAAAGCTCTTCTAATTTCATGTTGAAGACTCTGACAATCAGATCATTTCTGTCGCTTGGTTTTTGACCAGGTTCAAAGATAGCCTCGCTGATCTCTAACCACTTAGGATTACATGTAAATGTGATGAAGAAGTTAGGAGGTCCATATTCTCGGCAGATGGCTATACCATCATGATAGTTCTGTATCATGTAACGCCTACCACCAGTATACGACGCCGGTAGCACAGTCATTTTCCCAACCTCACTACCTTCCTCTGATCCTCTACTTATTGCGTCACAGATTCCTTGGATACTCTCCATTCTGATATCAGCCTGGTGATCTACTATGTACTGGAGTCTATTTTCATCGACGCAAGCACGAGCATCAACCTTGGCTTGAGTTGATAAGGCTCCGTAACATAGATAAGGATTGGGTTCATTCTTTCTATAGTGAAACATGTAGCAATAATAATCCTGCATTATTACTTTGACATGAGCATTTTGTGATGACTGAGTAGCTCCAGTATATAACACACCAGTCTGCCAACCACGTTCAGCATATGGGAACAGCAAAGGATATTGGAGCGCCATGAAAGCGGGGTGCAAAGCAGAGATTTGATGGAGGTTTCCTGTCTGTTTTTGCACAATAATGTCTCGCTCAAATGCGCCGAGATTGAAATCACCAACTACAAGCATTGCTAATTGGTCAGTGGTTGGTAAACTATATTGGGGTGGATCTCCATCTTTTGGCCCAACAATACGGATAACAAAATCTTCAGCATCATTATCTGCCAATCTATCTCTAGCCATTCTAAACTGCTGCGCAAATGAGTTATGAGTATCAAGCATGGTAGCCAAGGACTGCACAATTGTAGGATCCAAATCTGATTCTCTTCTGTCCTCATGATCTAAAGAAGCAATTCTATTATCAACTTCGCTGGATGTATCATATACATATAACTGAATAAACTTTGGAGAGTGACCATCTGGAGGCAGCATAGCACCAATGCGGTGATGGATCTGTCCAGAAATTTTGAAAACCAGTGGACCCCTGCCATCGTTCATGGTTCGATCTATGTTGGCTCCCATAGAGGTGAATACAAAAAGGCAATTGTATCGCCTTATGTTTTTCATAAACTTATTAGAAACAGATCCTCCATCAAATGTTGCTAAAGATGCCAAGGGTTCAGGTCTAGGAAGAAAAGGCGGAATAACAACTCTGCCTCCTTTACAACATTTGTTGTAGATAATAGATCCAGAGGCGCTTCGGGATTCTCGGCCAATCTTCTCAGCATGCCAAAAAATGGCACGATAGTTGCAGCATTCCTGGGTTGGTCCTCCATAGTAGGATCTACCAGGATATGACACTGTAGGTTGTTGATGGAAGAGATAGGTAAATATTGATAATGTAGGAATAGTTGATTGGGGCTGAAAACAGCGGTGAAGGTAATGAGGACATAAGGAGATAGGATTGTGACCTTTGAGAGCCTCTATGAACTCTTCATCAAATTGACCGCACTGTAGGTCAGAACTGTGCACGGTAGCAGCACCTGTATAGGAGACGTAGGCCTGAAACACGGTGGCGTCTAAAGCATACTGAAACAACAGGTAGTATGAAGACCGTAACAATACCTCCCCACACACGACGATGTTGGTTTAGGAGCTTTCTTCTTTTTTTGTCTACAGGTTGTTGGATCAGGGCTCTGTATACGAGAAGAGGAATTGTTGGCTGATTCAAGAACAACATAGGTAAGAAGCAGATCAATATAAGAGTATCCCTAAATGTATTAGCCTATAGGCAGGAGGATACATACGTCCTCTTGCTCGGCGGCGCCTCGATGTGCCTGCAGCGGAGGCATCTATATGCAGTGAAGCATCCGCTGACAAATATAGGCATACATTGTTAGATATAATAAAACAATATAACAACCAGGCCTTTGGATACACCTCTGGACACTGGTCAGATAAGAAGGCGAATGACATAAAAAGCAGTGTACATACACGAAAGCGGAGCAGGCATTTGAACTTGGTATTCCATAGACGATGAAGGCTGCGCATCTTATCATAGACATATAACAATGAAAGCAGGTTCATGAGGTTCATGACGGAAAAAAATAGATCATAACCAATTGCTTATCTAGTGGGTCTGGTTCATGAGGTTGTCTCGGTTTACCAACAACAAAATTACATGATCATGCATAAGGTAACAGACCAGGAACGTGGAGCAACGATTTCCTTTTTTTTGTTTATAATGTAAGCACATAAGAATGGAGAAGGTGTGGACATATCTTAAGCGGTAAGAAAGAAACAATAAGGTGGCCATAAAGAATAAATAAGGAAGAAGAAGATTTGGAAAGCAACAAAATAAGCAGCATTACCTCTTTATTAACATAGCTACACATACAATAGGGAGAACTAAAAAAACGGGAAACCTAAAAGACGAATGTAAACTTAGAAGCACCCTAATACTCAACCGTGGTAAACTAACAGGTAAGCTCATCTAGTAACTGCTGCGCAAACATTGCAACATTTGAAAAAGACACTGGGTCCTCATTTGACGCTGCAACGACCAATCTGGCAAGCTGAGCCCCTCTATTAGCAACAGGAAACAAATAATGAGCTAGATCTCTATATAATTGCAGGCCATGGATGCTGTAGTCAATAACCAGAAATCCATATATGCTCTGTAAGACTATAAGAGTCTGCAATGCTGCTGCCTCATAGGCGAAATTATCATGTAAAGCATCCTGAGCCTAGAAAAATAGTGTTTTGGAGGTTGTCTGAACTACATTGGCCGTAAGCTCAACCTCTATCCCATATATGTGTTCGCCACCGTCACCTATTTCATGTATACAAGCTACATAAGGTAGACAGCAGCGGCGAGCAACCTCGCGCAATATACAGAGATAGGAAAAATTGAGGGAGAACATGGTCACAATTTTGAACCAAATCAGCAGGCACATGAGGCTCGTTCTGAAACAAATCGATTTCGTTTTATTTTGAAAACTGATTCACCTGTGGAAAACTACAGGCGTTTTTTGAAAAAAATTTAGACACACTCTATTTTTTTCACAAAAAAACACCATGGCCAATCTCCGAACAGTTGCAACAACCGTTTGCTTGATTCGTGTGGCAAGGACCCAAAAACAGCAGTAACATATCAGTGTAAGAATCTACATGAATCAGTAACCGGAACAGAGTGTATTTGTGGTGGAGGAGCGCCGTGTTACCTCAAGCTGAGCAGATTTGAAACGGCGCAGAACAAAGCGCAAACAGGTATGGAATTCCCTGGCAGCAGCCCCCTTTCCCCCAACCGAATCCGCCAAGAACAGCACACTCGGCGGAGGAAGGAGTAGAGCAATGGCGCAAATCAACTATTCCTCCATGAGATCCACCAACGAAGCCATTGGCAGAGGCGAACCCAAAGGCAAAACGGCGGAGCAAAGCGGCGTCAGTGTAGGGGCGGACGGAAGGCACTCAGGTGGAGCGAGCAGGGGAAGACGATGTGCAGCGAAAAGGGTGTAGGGGCGGACGGAAGGCACTCAGGAGAAGCGAGCAGAGGACGACGATGTGCAGCGAAGAGGGTGAAAGGACGAGAGGAGGAACGACCGAGGTCGTCGGGCCAAGAAGGCCGATCGGGCAGAAACCGAGGCGCTCCGGTAAGCGGCAAGAAGCTGAAGCAAGTGACATAGGAGACTAAAGCCAATGGAAGCTAGAAACTAAGCACCATCTGAAGCTAATTCAAGGAATCAGCACCCTCCATCCCGCGATCGAATGACGGAAAAAAATTACGTCGCCGTGGACAGTGCTTCTGGCCGAGGAGCATGCCCCCCTTGTCGGGATAAATATATGCTGCTAGTGCTTGGTACGCAGGAAGGAGAGAGTTCGGCTTTAATACTGGAGGAAGAAAATACTTTAATATTGTTTGGCTGGGCTACACAAGGAAATTAAAATATATTTGAATGGAGACGTAAAACTTCTTAAACCTCGATGGTGTACATGCACGAAGAAAGGGAAAGCTAGCAAGATCGGGAGTTGGCTTATATGTACGTGAAGACTAACCGCCACATATAACATGCTGATTTCCACGTGATCGGGAAAGATTTGGGCCAAGGACCCTGGCCGTATTAGTGGTGGACTTATCATGCATAGCCGAATCAGTTAGGGAATATAGATTTGTTTTATATTCGGCTTGAATGTAAAGAAACCTCCCGTGCATGTATGTACGAGAGTACTCTGTATCGCCGAAGACCAGGCATCCCTATAAATATAAAGGGTTACGACAAATTGTAGGAAATCCAATCAATCAATACTAATTATTTTTTTCGGCTTTACGTCACTCTTAGAAGTAGGAGTACTGTAGATTCTCGGTGAGTTCTTCAACAAGTAGGGCTACATCGGTCTGGTCCACCTCCGGCTTATCTGTAAGTACCATCATGGCTTATGCTTCTATTTGTAAGGCTGTATCGATCCGGCCGACCGCTAGCGAGCTCTAGTATAAGTTAGTTATCGATCCTTATCTAGTTCAAGTATGCCTGCATCGGTTAAGTTCGACCTCCACTGCTCGAATTAGATTAAGGTCAAGTTATCGGCTCTACCTAAGTGTGGCGTCCTTCAGATAGATTCATTAAGTTACCGATCTTGCTGATATTCTTATTGTCATTAGTTTCAGTAATATCAACCTGCTCGATGGAGATCGATCTAGATTGGCCTCACATCCTTTTTAGTCCATCGTTTATTTTGTTACATTACGACGATTCTTATTTTAAATGATGGATTATGTTTCACCGGCTGTTCTACTTCGATCTTGATCGTGCATAGTATGCGGTTAGAGCATGTCTGATCTTGAGAAGATTTACTAGCTAGTTGAATCTGGTCTATGGCTCGCTATTATGGATGTAACGATTCGGTCGATCTCCAGTGTTAGTACTTTAGATCAGAGGATGTTAGTTGGCAGATTTGCTTTCGACCAGGCTTGACCCTGGCTGTTTGCTATGCCTGCATCGGCTAAATAGCCGATCGCCTATGCTTTAACGCCTACAATGTGTCTCCATGATTTTGTTAAATGTGAATAGATCTGTTTATTTTAAATGTTTGATTTGTTGTCTTTATCATGTCTACCATCGATCCGGTCGAACCCCACTGTTATAGATAACAGGTTAGGTCCGATGAGTTCATAGATCTGTCCATATTAAATAGTCGATTGTTCACATGCTGTAGTCCCTTTTCTACCCGAATTGACTATTTTAGCCGATTCGCTTGTGCTTTCACACATATAACATGTTTTTCAGAAACCTATCAATGTATAGACGATTTTATAGATTCTTTAGTTTTAGTTTGTTATTATCATCATAGTTGCCATTGATCCGATCGAACCTCACTGTTGATGGTAATAGATTAGATTCAGAGCGTTTGTAGATACATTTGTATTAGATAGTCGATTTGTTCGCATGTTATATCCTTTCTCGTTAAATTCATCAGCTCAATGCTTTACATTAATAATATCCACCTAGCTGATGATTTTACTTATATCTGCGTGCATTATACTTGTCATCATAAAATCAATCGCAACCCATGAGCTTTACAGTCCTTAACAGCCGATTTCTTCATGTATCGGCTATTCAGTCGATTTTTCAGTCTGGCTGCTCCCGAAGCGACACACTTGGAACTGTCTGGGCAAAACTGGCTTGTTCCACCTTAAATTACTGATAAACTTTCTCTCCTTATCAATTGCAGATCAAATTGACTGGCACGCCTTTGAGAAGTCATAGGGTCGACTTGTCCTGCGTTGAAACCAATCGAATCTCCAACATTGCCCCATCAAGCAGATCCTTTCAGCTTGCTGTGTGCCAGGCGCATCGACATGTTTTTAGGCCGACACACGTTCTAGCACGCTCGGTGGGACCACAATCATTTGATTAGAAGTTAGCTAAATTAATCACTTTTCCTTGCTGGGGTCGATTAATCAATTCGGTTAATTGTTTCAGCTGTCGGAACTATTCTGGGAACATTGATTTGTATTGCCAAGATTTGCCACCGCACCAAGTTTGCACGATAATTCTACTATACATGTCATCTGCATGGGGCTGGTTGTAGCGTATGGCGACACGTTGACACCCCAAATAATAAGCTCAAGAAGATCAGAAGCGCCAGTAACTCCTTCACCTTCATCGGCTGCTCACATTTGTTGGCTGCTCATATCTGTCGGCTGTTCACGTCCTCCGGCTTCAAGAAAGTTTGGGTTATCAATGTTGCCAGCTAAAATAGAATGCTTTGCATGCATATCCACATACAGCAAGATGATACTACTTTGGATTCAAGGAATTAATATGGCCACAGAAGCCGATGACATATAGCTAAAACAGAAGGTGATTGCAAAAGCCGACGAGAACATGCCCACAAAAGCCGATGACACAAATATGCATCAGTGCCAAGACCAAATATACAGAGATCAAGTAAGAAGAAATAGCAGCCGTATCTCCGTGCTTAGGAAGGACTTTATACTAATTAATTATTCGGCTAGCACCTCTATCAGTTTCAAGACCGGAAAGAGACAAGTCACAACCCGAAAATTGGAATGTGTTATTAGAACAGTGTTGATGATCCGGTGATTAAAGTAGAAGTTGTTGGGACATCTGGAAATAGCCGATGCAGTCAACTATGTAGGAAATAAACTGCACTAGTGGGGAAATAGAAATAGTTACCAGAAGACGCTCAGAAAAAGGAATATGCTATTGGCTTAGTTTCATCAGTTACTGTTGATGAAACGCACCCTAAGAACAAACAGCAAGGGGGCAAGGACAAGTCCTGCAAACAGCAGAGGGGCAAGGTCAAGGTCAAGTGACCGGGGGGGGGGGGGGGGGGGGGGGGGGGGGGGGGGGCAACCACAGTCACCAGGTGCCTCTGTCATGCAGGCAACTCAGCTTCCTACTGGACAAACCTAGACGTATTTAGTTCAGCAGCCAACCTTATTAGCTACCCAACAGGATTGTGCAACGGCTGGCTCAGGGGAGATTCGATGCTTCCTACTGGATGCGGCTTAGTGGTTGGCACATCAACCAGACTTGGGTGCGTTCAGACGACATTGATTTGCTACTACTAATTTGACCGTAAGCGTCAAGCAGACAATGAAGGCAGGCTATCTGCTTCGACTCTGTTCGTCCAGCATGGATCTATAGGATGCAGGAGAGATTAAAAGCAAAATCAGAGGTCCACGGACAAAGTCAGATAGCCAAGGAAGAGTCCAGAGAAGAATTAAATAATCAGTTGAGAATTTAGTTGCCGATAAACTATCTGCTCCTCAAGACAACGAGATCCCAGCCGTTCAGGAGGAAAATTGCAATTATTATTCAACCTATCGCTTCTGTCGGCCTTAGCTTCGAGATAAAAGAAGTTAAATAACTTGAAGATTCTCAAAGATATACTACAAGCGACTTCACGTCCGCTGCGTGTGCATGTTTGGAATATACTAGTTAAGGGATTAAGGAAAGACTACACAAGGAAAGCAGCGTTGGACAACGGGACAACTCATACGTGATGTCCAATATCTGAACCAAACATTTGACCAATGACGACGGCGAGGAAGTTGATCGGCAAGGACTTTTGAGTTCTCTCAAATATAAGGTATAGTGTACATGCATGTGTGGTATCTTGGGCAGTTGCTGCGTGTGCTACTTCTTTTCGAAGATCTCACAGAAGATGATTGGCAAGCAAGAGCTAAGTAACCTACATGAATTTGTAGTGGAGACACAAAATCAACTGGAGATGTGTTTACCTCCTGCTTTTTTTGATATAATGCCATATCTCATGATTTACATGGTTCATCAGATACAGGCGTTGGGCCCTTACTACTTGCATGAAATGTGGTCCTATGAGCGGTTCATGTCGGTTCTAAGTCAATATATGCATAATCGAGCATACACAGAGGGCTCCATGATAGAGGGTTACAGTACTGAAGAAGTCGTCGAGTGCTGTCAAGAGTACCTAAAAGTATAAAAAGGGATTGGTAAACCCGATTCTCGTCACAAGGGTAGGCTGGCTAGGAAGGGCACCAGTGGTAGAAAAGTGTTCATTGACTATGATTACAAAGAGGTGAGTCGGACACATTACAGTGTCTTGCAGAGTACACAACTGATGCAACCGTACATTGATGAACACTTGGCATCATTATGGCAGAGAGAAATAGCCGTTCGGATGATTGGGTCATGAAACAACACAAGCAACGACTAACTACATGGTTGAAGGACCAAAACCATCAGTAGGTTAGCGGAGAGGCCATCAAGACAAGTGACATCTTTGAATGCTTATGACATCAATGGGTATACGTACTATACCCACGCAAAGGATAGTAAATATGTGAACCAAAATAGCGGCGTTCGAATAGAGGCTCTCGATGGATTGGGACAAAAGATCCAATACTTTGGCATCATTGAAGAGATATGGGAACTTGACTATGGAAGGGATATAACGGTGGCCCTGTTTCGATGCCGCTGGATCAAACAACACCAACTGAACAAGATCGGATTGAGAGTCCTGGACCTCGAGAATCTAGGCTACCAAGATAACCCTTTGGTGCTCGCTTCACTTCACGTGTCGCACAAGTTTTCTATATGTCTGACCCACAAAGTAACCTCCCCCCGAAAAAGAAGACAGCACGTGGTTGCCTCCAGGAAACAACACATTATTAGAGTTGATGGCATGGACGATGTTGAAGCTTACAATAACTATGATGAGATGCCGCTATTTATAGACTTTCCTAAGAAGATCAGTGTTGTGGAAAAAAACCTCCCCAAAGACATATTGCCATGGAAACGAAAAGATGATAAGGAGAAAGTCGTTACAACGGGCTAGCTAGTTGTTGAACGTGGAGTGTTTATATAAGTGTGTGTTTGTAAGACTTCATTTATGGATGCGTGTGAGACTATATATTTATGTACATGTGTAAGACTACATTTTTTGTATGTGTGTGAGACTACATTTATGCATGTGTGTGAGACTACCCTTTGCAACATCCAGATGACTCTATTTGAACATCCACTCTATTACTACTAAAACTTTATGAAATCACTTAACACTTTATGAAATGAAGAAATGACCAAAATAAAAGTAGGAGATCTTGACGAGTTATACAACTTTTATATTCATCACCTTTACAGCTGAAATCATTTAGTGTTTGAAAATCAGGTTTGAAGCTGTCATTTTCTGAAATTTAAAATTTAAATTGTTCAAAATTAGTGACAAAGATAGATGACTAGACTAAAATGATAGAGCATGATTTTAGAAAATTTTAGGAAAAAATCTATCACATTTGGAGTTAGTATGAGGAAGAAAAACTAGTTACAAGTTTCTGCCATAGATTAAAAAGAGAAATCACACTTGTTCGTCATGAACAATTATGCTTTTACTTTTTAATCTCTAGGTAAAATTTGTAACTAGTCTTTCTCCCTTATATTAACTCCAAATGTGATGATTTTTTTTCCTAAAATTTTCTAAAATCTTGCCCTATCAAGTTAGTATGCTGATTTGGTCATTCTTTTCATTTGACAAAGTTTGAGCACTTCAAATTTTCAAATTAAAAAAAATGACAAGTTCGAACGAGATTTTCAACCATTAAATGATTTCAGCTGAAAAAGGGATGAATACCAAAGTTGTATAACTCATCAAGATCTACAACTTTTATTTTGATCATTTCTTCATCTGACAAAGTGATATTAAATATTGTTCACAAATCAACATGTTTCTCGTATAGTTTAGGAAACTATGAGTCATATGTGAATTTATAAACAATGTTTACTAATACTTTGTCACATGAAGAAGTGACCAAAATAAAAGTTGTAGATAGTGATGAGTTCAACAACTTTTATGTTCACGACTTTTATTGTTGAAATCATTTAAGGATTCAAAATCTTGTTTGAAGTTACCAATTATTGAAATTCAAAATTTTAACTGTTCAAATTTGGTCAAATGAAAATATGATCAAAATAAAAGTTGTACATATTGATGAGTTCTACAACTTTGGTATTCATGAGTCTTTCATCTGAAATCATTTACTCTTTCAAAATATTTTTTAAGTTGAAATTATTTGAATTTCAAAATTTGAATCATTCAAACAAAGTCACATGACAAGATGACCAAAATAAAAGTTGTACATGTTGATGAGTTATAAAACTTTTATGTTTACAATATTTTCATTTTATTTCATTTAATGTCATAAAATTGTAGTCGAAGTTTTAAAATTCAAATTTTTAATTTTTGTTTTTTTTGTTTTCTATATTGTTTTGACTACAATTGTTTATATATATATATATATATATATATATATATATATATATATCTTCATATATAAAATAATACAAAATATCATATTTGTGCATATACACAATTGTTTTTATAATACAGAATTAATAATTTTAAAAAATAAAAAAATATTTGTAGGGGCGGTTGGATCAGGAACCGCCCCTAAAAATGCATTTGTAGGGGCGGCTGGATCAGGGACAGCCCCTACAAATAATCCTGACTATAAATCCGAGGGCGCGTGGGTGTTGTCTGCTGTTGGGCGCTCGCTTCTCCTCCGACGCCGTCAAGCTGCCCCGCCAACATCGGCCCGCGCCCCTTCCCCGCACCCGTGCGCCTGCTCCTCCCCGCCCTAGGGTTTCTGACCGGCCGACGGCGTGCCTCCCTAGGGTTTCCACCGGCATATATAAAAGTTCGTCCGCTGCTCATCGAGGTACCCGTCGCCGCTGTCCCTGTCGCAAGCTTGTCCGGGTTGCCGTCCGCACTTCAGTCGCTGCCGCAGTCCCTGCTACGCGGTCGTCTAGGTCACCATCCTCGATGTGCACTCGTCGGAGTTAGGGTTCCAAGGATGAGGACTTCATGAAGACTATCGACTGCGCCGAGTGCTCAAGATCAGGTTTGGGTTCTTTTCCCAGTTCTCTTGTGAAGTGCGTCGTTCATTCGCGGTCGATCTACGACCGACGACTCGAATAGTAGGGGTAGGGCAGATGGATGTGGTCTATGCGTAATGACAGAGGTCAATGGGGAATAACTAACTAGTGAGGAATCAGGCAATTGATTTGGGATATTGAGTTTCGTCTCCTTAATTTTGGATTGTGAGTTCGCAGTTTCATGTATCTTGAGTTCTGTCTATTTATTTTGGTATCTTAAGAAATTAACTAGCGAGGAAGAAATCTTCTTTTTTTTCATTGTCTGTTGTGTACTTCGTTTCTGAGAACTCGATTAGTGACCATAGATGCATCGTTCTAGAGGGCCTGGCTGAGAGATTAAATGACTTGTAGACATTGGATGGCTATCAACTAATGCATGGCAAGTGGGTTTTGATAACCTGATGGATTTAGTAAACACTTCTGCATATATTAGAAAAAATGGCTCAGATTTTTGTATATTTTTTCAAGTTCTGAATTGAGCCCATGCAAGAAATTTTTGATTGCCGACATTCTTTTTCAGTTACTCATCTAGATTTGTTGCTTTTAGAGGTTGAAAGAAAAAAATGTGTTGCTCGATAGGTCACAAAATACATGTTCTTTATCGATTGTTATCTTTTTCTTATTTCTAAAAGCCAATTGAATTCTTGGTTCAGTCATTGTTATCTGGTATATGTAGACTATGAGATAGGAGCCTGCACATCTTGACCGTGTCAAAATCATGACCAACCTCATGATGCCACTTGAGATCACTGCACTTGATGCTTCAGAAAGAGTAACCTAGATGGCAGTCATGTCCCATACATGATCTTACTACAACAATCGAACCATCTAAATATTCATTCTCATGAGTACACTATTTTATCTATTCTAAACTATGAGCCAACATGTTGACTACTCTTTATTTTGCCCAACTTTTATCTGAATGTATGCACTGTTTTCATCTATTCTAAACTATGAGCCAACATGTTGACTACTCTTTATTTTGCGCAACTTTTATATATGCCAACTGTTTTAATATATGCTTTTATATTTGCAACAGCTGCTACTTCTACTACTCTCCTATATGGCAATAGCTGCGCTGCTACTTTTTTTGTTGCTATCCAGTAATTCTTGTTTGGCAGCAGCTGCTGCTCCTTTGCTGAGTTAAATGATATGCAAACCTCTCTTCTCTCTTCTCCTCACCTCTCTTGTCCTCTCTTCTCTCTTGTTTGGCAGCAGCTACTGCTCCTTTGCTGAGTTAAATTATATGCAGACCTCTCTTCTCTCTTCTACTCATCTCTCTTCTCCTCTCTTCTATTTTCTCCTCTCTTCTCTCTTGTTTGGCAGCAGCAGTTGCTCCTATTCTGATTTAAATAATGTGCAGACCTCTATTCTCTCTTCTCTCACCTCTCTTCTATCTTCTCCTCTCTTCTCTCTTGTTTGGCAGTAGCAGCTGCTCCTTTGCTGAGTTAAATGATATGCAGACCTCTCTTCTCTCTTCTCCCTTCTACTCATCTCTCATCTCTATTCTCCTCTCTTCTCTCTTGTTTGGCAGCAGCAGTTGCTCCTATTCTGATTTAAATAATGTGCATACCTCTCTTCTCTCTTCTCCTCACCTCTCTTACTACTCCTACTCCTCCTCTTACTACTCCTACTACTACTCCTCTTACTACTCCTACTACTACTCTTACTACTAAACCTGCTTAGTTTGGTTATGTTTCTTGATATCCTTCCACACGTAGCTGTCTACTTGAGCAATGGTTCTTATCCTTCCACACTTAGTTTGGGACTTGTATTGTCATGTCTTGCTGCTAGAAGTTACTAGCATTAGAAAGGTTGAGTTATCATTCATTTTTTCAGTTAATTTATCATGTCTTGCTGTTTTTCTACTGCTTAAGTGCTTGAACTCATTTCCTATCATTTGCAACAGCTGCTGCTTCTACTACTCTCCTATATGGCAATAGCTGCGTTGCTACTTTTTTTGTTGCTATCCAGCAATTCTAGTTTGGCAGCAGCTGTTGCTCCTTTGCTGAGTTAAATGATATGCAGACCTTTCTTCTCTCTTCTCCTCACCTCTCTTGTCCTCTCTTCTCTATTCTCTCTTGTTTGGCAGCATCTACTGCTCCTTTGCTGAGTTAAATTATATGCAGACCTCTCTTCTCTCTTCTACTCACCTTTCTTCTCCTCTCTTCTATTTTCTCCTCTCTTCTCTCTTGTTTGGCAGCAACAGTTGCTCCTATTCTAATTTAAATAATGTGTAGACGTCTATTCTCTCACCTCTCTTCTCCTCTCTTCTATCTTCTCCTCTCTTCTCTCTTGTTTGGCAGTAGCAGCTGCTCCTTTGCTGAGTTAAATGATATGCAGACCTCTCTTCTCCCTTCTACTCACCTCTCTTCTCTATTCTCCTCTCTTCTCTCTTGTTTGGCAGCAGCAGTTGCTCCTATTTTGATTTAAATAATGTGCAGACCTCTCTTCTCTCTTCTCCTCACCTATCTTACTACTCCTACTCCTCCTCCTCTTACTACTCCTACTACTCCTCTTACTACTCCTACTACTCTTACTACTTGCTACTCCTAAGTGGCTGCTGCTTTTACTCTACTACTACCACTCTACTGCTACACTTACTCTACTCTACTACTTTCTACTTACTACTACTACTTGCTACTTCTAGCTACTAACTATTGGCTACTGTTGTTTTTTTTTGCCAAATCTCCCAGGACTCGCCCAGGACTTGTTGTCTTATCTTTTGCCATCAGCTGCTGCACTATGTTTGTTAAGCAGCTGTTGCTTTTTTTTGCCAAATCTCCCCTCTCCTCTCCTCTCCTTTGTTTTGCCGATGATGAAATTGTCCAAGTCCATACATTATATGGAATATGAGCTGATGATCAAGAACTTGTGAGGAACTTGGCATCATTAGCAGCCGCCCCTATATTATCTTCTCCTCTCTTCTCTATTTTGATGCCTTGATGCTCCAAGTTCATGATCAAATGATGATTGACATGTTTCTGAGGCCTCTACTATCGCTACTACTAGTTTTTTTGATATGTTTTTTTGACATGTTTCTAAAGCACACTATCTTGCATCTATTAGAACAAAGCGCGAAATAATGTCGCGGACACCAGACAGTGCAGCCTGATGCCCCGAGCATGATGAGCAGCCAACCTATGAAGAGCAAGCACTAGAGGACCAACTAACTCAAGAGCAGTTCAATAACAAGTTAGAAAAGGATCTAGAGGTGATGCTTACTCAGGATTAGTGTGACGAGGAGGAAGGGGGAGCAGAAGGAAGAGCAGGAGAGGCTGCTGAAGGCGAAGAAGAAGAGGATGATGATGATGATGACTCAGAAGAGGGATATGTAAGTCCCGAGGATCCTTTCCCATGTGAAGCCAGAAGGAGGCCAATGAAGGAAGATTTGGACAAGGATTTTGACCCGAACGAGGAGGTAGAGAAAAAGCCTTAGCTTGTAAATTTTGCTAAAGCTTTGGATGTGTTACCTCTGCTAACACTTTGACCTATCGTATATATAGGTCCCTCCTGAAACTCAGAAAAGACAGCATCGACGTCCGCGACATCTCGCTAGACAAGACGGAGTAGAGGAAAGGAGAGCAGAGACAACAGCCACAGAGACGGATGACGATGCCTCTGCTCCACAACCTCAAGACACAACCACGACTACCAAGCCTAAGAGGAAACAAGGGGATAGAAAAGGAAATCTATATCCAGATAAGGCATACTATGTGATAACAGAGGTCGGGCCAGTAGGGGAGATCCTTGAGCTGAAGGAATTAAGAGGATGATTCTGTAATACGATCAGGGCCCTAGTAAGAGATAAATTGAACCTAGCAATCCCTAACTGGAAAGAGGTACCAGAGAACAAAAAGAATGAACTATGGGATAGGCAGCTGAAGCTCAATTTTAGATTTTCAGAGGGTAAGCATGAACTGGTAAAAAATGCTTTTAGGATGATGGAAGAGTCATTCCGATGTTGGAGGTCGGAGCTCAACACGAAGTATATCCAAAAGGGGTTAACTCCCTTCAAAGAGTTTGGCAAAATAACTCCTAGTCAATAGGAGGAGCTCGTGGCTCAAAAGACTTCACTGGAGGCATTAGAGCTCAGTGCCCGTAACACCGAGCTAGCGAAAAGGAACAAACACCACCATCATCTAGGCCCTGGTGGCTACTATGCTAAGAAAGAGCAGTTTAGGAAGATGGACAAAGAGGCCGCAACTACTAGGAATATCGATGTGATGAATTTGAAGGTACGCTCAAGGAATTGGATATATGTAAGGAGTATAGAATCATCCGGTGGTAATCTTAAGTTTGATAAGCTAGAGACCCAAGAGGCAGTATCAAGGATACTGAAATATGCTGAAGACAAGGAGAAGGGCTTATTCAATCCTTCTAGAGAGAGGGACGAGCTTAGCCTTGGGTTGGGAAACAAGGAGCACATAGGCCGCACCAGGGGGCTAGGGACAAGGACGACCTAGAAGCAAGGATTCGAAGAGGACAGGCACATGTACAAGAAACATGGCAGAGACCGGGAGACTAGTCTTGATTTCCAAGTGAAGGCTCTAGTTGCGAAGGCACTGGAGGAGCAAGGATTGTCTATAGAGCCACGGATATTAGTGATGCCGCCGGGAGAACTGGCATTAGTTGGTAGCCCTCCGAAAGTTCCTAGCAGCCAAGGTTCCGCTGCAGCCACAACCCCCATCGATCGCATATGGGAACCATCTAGTTGCACCTTGGTGTTTCTCAGCGGCTGACAGAATACTGTGATGGAGGTGGCAACGGGTGTGGCACATCCTCCTGGTGGCTTACACCATAATAATAAGATATCACCAGACTACAATAGGGTCGAGGTGCATACAGTGAAGCCCAAGTTCATGTAGTGGAGGATAGACTACACAACTCCCGAGGGTATGGTGTTACTCGGAGACGTTATGGGGCAGTTCATCCTTTGGCACAAACAGGTCATTATATTGACTGCTTCTTCGCCGCCTCCCCCTCTCCCAAATTTGGAGCGAGTTGTTGAGGTCGGGGAGATATTTTCACCATCTCATGACCACATTCCTAAGATGTCACATTCTTCCCCGCCTCCTAGCGAGCATATGCCTGATGAGATGCCACAACCTTCTCTAGCTTGTATAGGGCAAGTGCATGATGAGATGCCACAGTCTTCTCAACAAGCACAGCCGATACATGAACAACGAGTGCCTCCTGAAGAAGGTGATGCATAAGAAGATGAGGACGTGCCTAAATGGGAACTTTGACAGAAGCATCCAATCACCATAAGGCCAGTTTATGTTACAATCAAAGATGTCTCATCGGTGTCCAAGTGGTTTTCCCATGACCAGTTCAAGCCTAAGAACCAAGTTAAAAAAGTCCCATCATGAGGTTCTAAGGAGGCCATCACTAGCAAACTCTACCAAATTGTAAAGCAGTATCCAAATGTTGATGCCATCAAATGGTCAAAGGATTGCCCGAAAACATATGAAAGAGGCAAGCCCTTCCTACCAAACTGGGACATCCAGCGCCTACCACTTGGAATGAGAAGGTTCCATGATTGGTACTTGCGTGTTCTCCCAACGAGCATAGATCTCATACAAGCATGCTTCCCCACGGGCACATTTAGAAGCCCAGCCGGGAAAATTGTCTTTGACTTCAATGACATGCACACATGCTTTCACCTAGGAGAAATGGAGATGAATCTAATTCGCACGTGGTGCCTATAAGTCCTTGTCCTCCTGATATGATATTAATGTAATCTTTGAATTTTGTTGTAACTAACCCACGCCGTGATTTGTAGAATGCAAGTGCACATTGTCAAACAAATGCCAAGTGTGAAAGCCGGGTATCTAGGCCCTCAAGCTATAGCCCAAACAAATTTTAATTACCCTAAATAGTGGACACTGGATGCCAAAGAGCTAGCTGCTACAAAGACTCTTCGGGAGAAAGAGCACATCCGTACGGTGAAACTAAGGGAAGAGTCCCTTAAGATTGCGGCATATACTGCACTGGCTTTCAAAACTCTCCAACAACACTCTACTATATGGCTACCATACAACTTCGAGTAAGTTCAACTCTATACTTAAAGCTTTGTTCGATATATTTTATTCGATGCAAAAGAGCTTATCTAGTTCTATGATTAAATCCATGCAGTAATCACTGGATTTGTATAGCCGTCGATATCGGGAGGAGCATGGCATGGGTGTTTGATTCAATAGATAGGGACCCAGTGACATACAATGACTTCATATCGATTCTCAAGACATATACATATCGACAATCCTCATTAGCTTATATGTTTGTATACGTACTTGTAACGTTCACTTTTGGATTCTAACAAGTTGTATTTGCTAAAATAATTCGAACAGGGCATTTAGGTTCTATGTCACTAATCATCACGGAAGGCATGATCTAGCAAGGAAGGAAAAGCTGGCTACAAAAACACTATGTGCGGTAAGTGTAACTTCTTCAGTACTCCATTACATGGCTGTCAAAAGCATTACTTAATATTTTCATAAGTAAAACACATAGTGCCCTAAGCAGAAGCCTGGGAGTGTACATTGTGGATACTATATATGTTCGATGATGAGTAACATCGGTGCCTACAGGAGACACCCCTTAAGGGTAAGTTTGAACCTCTTCACCCGTAGTATAAAAACTTCGTACAGGGTATGAAATACTAAACCAAAACTTGTTCTCTTGTAGTGGAGAGAAGAGAAAGGAATGAAAAGAGACCCATACAAGGATGACCAACTCTTAGAGCTCGTCGGCGACCTTTGCAACTTCATATTGGACCAGATTATACACATCAAAGGCGCCTACCATGACCGAGAGTCCGACTTAGGTACAAATCCTCAGTACCAACACCTTCGTGAGACTGAAAGGCTAGCTCTAGGACGTTGATAACAATGTGTATGGAATTTGTATATTTAATGATGGGTTGTATATATTCTTTTGAATTGGACTTGTAATTGTAGTTTATATAATACTCTTGTGCTTGTAGTCGGGGTCGCGGGGCGTTCGGCAACGCGAACGCTGTTCGGATCACGGGGCATTTGGCAACGTGAACGCGGTTCGGAACGTTGATCGCGGGGCATTCGGCAACGCGAACGCTGTTCGGATCACGGGGCATTTGGCAACGTGAACGCGGTTCGGAACGTTGATCGCGGGGCATTCGGCAACGCGATTTTGAATTGTAAATTTGAATTTTTTTTGCGGGAAAACATACTATAGGGGCGGTTCTAGATTGAACCGCCCCTATAAACAGTATTTATAGGAGCGGCTAGTACTAATTTGTAGGGGCGGCTGGTACTACAGCCGCCCCTACAAATCGATTTGTAGGGGCGGCCTGGGAACCGCCCCTACAAATGCTTGATTTGTAGAGACGGTTTGGTAGGGGCGGCTGGCCAAACTGCCCCTACAAAGGGTTACCAGCCACCCCTACACATGCTTTTTGTAGTAGTGTGCCTCATCTATTATGCCAGATTCATCTCCCCACGTGACAAGCTGTCCAACCACGTAACGAGCTGATCAAGGACATTATGGTGACTGGAGTAAGAATTGCTACTAAAAGCCAATCCTTGTTAGGTAAGAAAGCCTAACTGATCGGCTCAGCATCCTCTACCAAGATGATGATAGATTTGAGATAGATCAATACCTGCTCAAGAGTACCGATGCATTAAACTTTCATTGGCCCCTGGTTCTTCCGTATGAAGAAAAAATTGCTTGACATGGACAGTATAAGATAAACCTGAGCATACTCACTGAAGAAATTAGATCGGAGCACACTACGTCACACAGGGTTTATAGGGGCGGCTCAAGACCATTTGTAGGGGCGGTTTGGCCAGCCGCCCCTACCAAACCGTCTCTACAAATCATGTATTTGTAGAAACGGTTCCCAGACCACCCCTACCAAACCGTCTCTACAAATCATGCATTTGTAGGAGCGGTTCCTAGACCGCCCCTACAAATCGATTTGTAGGGGCGACTGGTGTTACCGGCCGCCCCTATAATACCTATTTATAGGGGCGAACCACCCCTATAGTACATTTTCCCGCAAAAAAATTCAAATTCGACCAGAACATACATATGGCCCTGTTTGTTTCAGCGTATTCCCACGTTCGTGTTGCGAGTGAGCGAGGAAAGCGAGATAATCCCACTGAATGCCCCACGACCAACGCGCGACCAGGAATCACCCACGGTATGGAACACGCGAAACTTAACTACGACCCACGATTCGCAAAATGCAGCCTCACAAGAATATATACAATCCATCATTAAATAGACATAATTCACAAGGTAAAACCAATGTCAAATTCCATACATATTGTTATCAATAGCCTAGAGCTAACCTTTTAGTCTAACGAAGGTGTTGTACTAAGGATTTCTACCCAAGTCAGACTCTCGGTCATGGTAGGTGCCTTTGACGTGTACAATCTGGTCCAATATGAAGTTGCAAAGGTCGCCGACAAGCTCTAAGAGTTGGTCATCCTTGTATAGGTCTCTTTTCATTTCTTTCTCTTCTTTCCACTACAAGAGAACAAGTTTCGGTTTAGTGAAGTTTTTATACTACGGGTGAAGAGGTTCAAACTTACCCTTAAGGGGTGTCTCCTGTAGGCACCGGTGTTACTCATCATTGAACATACATAGTATCCACAATGTACACTCCCAGGCTTCTGCTTGGAGCACTGTGTGTTTTGCATATGGAAATGTTAAGTGATGCTTTTGACAGTCATGTAATGGAGTACTGAAGAAGTAAGTTACACTTACCGCACATAGTATTTTTATAGCTAGCTTTTCCTTCCTTACTGGATCATGCCTTCCATGATGTTTAGTGACATAGAACCTAAATGCCCTATTCGAATTATTTTAGCAAATACAACTTGTTAGTATCCAAGAGTGAATGTTATAAGTATGTATACAAACATATAAGCTAATGAGGATTGTCGATATGTATACGTCTTGAGAATTGATATGAAGTCTTTGTATGTCACCGGGTCCCTATCTATTGAATCAAAGACCCATGCCATGCTCCATCCGACATCGATGCCTATACAAATCCAGTGGTTGCTGCATGGATTTAATCATAGAACTAGATAAGCTCTTTTTCATCGAATAAAATATATCAAACAAAGCTTTAAGTATAGAGTTGAACTTACTCGAAGTTGTATGGTAGCCATATAGTAGAGTGTTGTTGGAGAATTTTAAAAGCCAGGGCAATGTATGCCGAAACCTTAAGGGACTCTTGCCTTAGTTTCTTCGTACGGATGTCCTCTTTCTCCCAAGGGGTCTTTCCAGCAGCTAGCTCTTTGTCATCCAGTTTCCACTGTTTAGGTTAATTAAAATTTGTTTGTGCTATAGCTTGAGGGTCTATATACCCGGCTTTCACACTTGGCATTTGTTTTACAATGTGCACTTGCATTCTACAAATTACGACATGGGTTAGTTACAACAAAATTCAAAGATTACATTCATATCATATCAGGAGGACAAGGACTTATAGGCACCACGTGCGAATTAGATTCATCTCTATTGCTCCGAGGTGAAAGCATGTCTGCATGTCATTGAAGTCAAAGACAATTTTCCCGGCTGGGCTTCCAAATGTGCCGGTGGGGAAGCATACTTGTACGAGGTCTATGCTCATTGGGAGAACACGCAAGTACCAATCATGGAACCTTCTTATTCCAAGTGGTAGGCGCTGGATGTCCCGGTTTGGTAGGAAGGGTTTGCCTCTTTCATATGTTTTCGGGCAATCCTTTGACCATTTGATGGCATCAACATTTGGATACCGCTTTGCTGTTTGGTGGAGTTTGCAAGTGATGACCTCCTTAGAAGCCCATGATGGGACTTTTTTAACTTGGTTCTCAGGCTTGAACTGGCCATGAGAATACCACTTGTGCACCGATGAGACGTCTTTCATCGGAACATAAATTGGTCTTATGGTGATTGGATGCTTCTTTCAAAGTTCCCATTCAGGCGCATCCTCATCTTCTTGTGCATCACCTTCTTCAGGAGACACTTGTTGTTCATGTATCGGCTGTGCTTGTTGAGAAGACTGTGGCATCTCATTATGCACTTGCTTGTTGAGAAGGTTGTGGCTTATCAGGCACATGCTCGCTCCGAGGTGGGGGAGATTGTGGCATCTTAGGAATGTGGTGGTCATGAGACGGTGAAAATATCTCCCAAACCTCAACAACTCGCTCTAAATCTGAGAGAGGGGGAGGCGGCGAAGAAGCAGTCAATATAATCTCCCGTTTGTGCCTATGTCTCTGAGTAACACCAGCCTCTCAGGAGTTGCGTAGTCTATCCTCCACTGCATGAACTCGGGCTTCATGGTATGCACCTTGACCCTAGTGTAGTCCAGCGGTATCTTATTATTGTGGTGTAAGCCACCAGGAGGATGTGCCACACCCATTGCCACTTCCATCACAATGTTCTGTCGGCTGCTGAGAAACACCAAGGTGTAACTAGTTGGTTCCCGTATGCGATCGATGGGGGTTGTGGCTGCGGTGGAACCTTGGCTGATAGAAACTTTCGGAGGACTGCCAACTAATACCAGTTCACTCGGTGGCATCATTAATGTTCGTGGCTCCATAGATAGTCCTTTCTCCTCCAGCGCCTTCGCAACTAGAGCCTTTACTTGGAGCTCAAGATTAATCTCCCGGTCTCTGCCATGTTTCTTGTACATGTGCCTGTCCTCTTCGAATCCATGCTTTCAGGTCATCCTTTTCCCTAGCCCCCTGGTGCAGCATGTGTGCTCCTTGTTTCCCAAGCCAAGGCTAAGTTCGTCCCTCTCTCCGGAAGGATTGAATGAGCTCACGAAAGAAGGGTTTTATGAGCTCGCGCTCGGCGAGGTCATGTCCGACGGCAGCAAGGGCATCAGCACCATCATTACCATCTCCAAGGACTGCGTGAAGCCATTGCCGACGTCCGACATGTGGAAACTCAAGGGGGCCTTCAACACGGGAATCATGCCCGACACCCACATGGCGCTCGCCACGGTGCAAAGGACGATGCACGGTATCAAGATCACCACCACCTCCGACCTCTTTAGCGATAACCAGGGCTACCGTGAGCTCTCGGAGCTCACCAAGCAGGCTGCAAATTGCGCCTAGGTGGCCAAGCTCAAGGTGCTGCACATGTTCAATCAAGTCCATCATCAAGCTCAAAGGCCTCGACGTTGAAACCATTCAGCAGAGCCACGCCGTGTAAACTCAATTCAGGCAATAAAGCCAATGGGTTTTTTCTGTGATGATTAAACTCCATCGGCTCATGGATGCAGAGGTCTGGAGGTGGCCTATTGCATTCATCCTTGTTTATACGAGAAAGGAACCAGAGAGCAACTAGAATTCATGGTCCCTGACCTCCATCATCAGCTCGGTTCTGTACTTCCACATTCAGCAGAGAGCCAATAGCAGAGGGACGATGACGATGGCATTCGTAAGCCCGCCTAAGTACCTGGCGATCGCAGGGTGTGACATCGACGATGCGAAAACTGATGAAGGAGGTGTAGATCGCATCAGGACAGCGCTGCACGCACTTTGACATCTTCCCCATCAACTACACGTTTGAGTGCCTCATCTGTTATGCCAAATTCATCTCCCCACGCGACAAGCTGTCCCAGCACGTAACGAGCTGATCAAGGACGTTATGGTAAGAAAGCCTAACTGATCGGCTCAGCATCCACTACCAAGATGATGACAGATTTGAGATAGATCAATACCTGCTCAAGAGCCGATGCATTAAACTTTCAATGGCCCCTGGTTCTTCCGTATGAAGAAAAAATTGCTTGACATGGACGGTATAAGATAAACCTGAGCATACTCACTGAAGAAATCAGATCGGAGCAGGAGCATATTTTAAAGTGGCTCATACATATCTGAAACCAGCTTCTGATAGAAGTAAATAGCCGATAGGCTGAGATATTCTTTTATGATTACCTCACCATCGGCTAAATAGTTTTGAGCAGTAAATTTACATACCCCGTGCTCAAGTTCATGGCGAAGGAGTTGAGCTAATGAAGATGATAGCCGATCAACAAAGATATCGGCTCTAATTATTCTTGTTGCAGCCGCACAGGCCGATCGTACTAGCAAGGATACACTCTTCCCATGACATTTGCCGGAGACTGTTGATTGGGATTCATCTGTTGATCTAAGAATTCGGCTCGTGGAAGAATTCGTATGTATGTTTTTGATAAAACTAATCGGTCAGTGTTTGAATTACCATACACCGTTGTTGCTGCCTACTACACGTCATCTTGGGGG
This sequence comes from Miscanthus floridulus, assembly GCF_019320115.1. Classification (NCBI taxonomy): domain Eukaryota; kingdom Viridiplantae; phylum Streptophyta; class Magnoliopsida; order Poales; family Poaceae; genus Miscanthus; species Miscanthus floridulus. The sequence continues at coordinate 45,740,479 of NC_089583.1, read as the reverse complement.
AGCCGGAGTTAGCTACGTATTTTGCTCAGAGAAATCCAATAGATCAAATCTAGCACATGGAGATCGGCTATCCTGAAGTAGAATCAGCTGAGATGTGCAACGTGCGAAGAAAAACAAAGATGGAAACATGAATGAGGATCTAAAAAGGAGATAAGAAAGGTGTTCTACACGGATTAACTATCTGGCAACTTCAAGCAATTTATGCGAGTCATACGTCAATGGGGCTTCAAGCTAATGATATCTATACGTGTTTGCATCCGCCGGCCATAAATCAGAAGGGTTAAGAATATTACTTTTAGTTCTCTATATGGCAGCACTACAAAAGTATACAAGGATTCTATATGCAACAGCCGATAAGGGCAGTGATAAAAGCATCATTATAAAAAAATAATAAAATTGGTCCCAAGCGAAAGCATTTACCGGCTCAGAATGGAGGAATATACATGCAGATACGAGGTACATGCCTCTCTATGCTTAGCTCGCATATTCCTTATTCGTTGCTTTTCTTATAACTTGAGAACAATTTATTATAGGGAAAGCATGCCATCTAAGTAGTTGATGAATGAGATATGGTGTGATGAAAGAAACCTGGCTTTTTTTTGCAAAGTACTTGAAAATTTTCTTACAAAAATTCAAAATCAATAGCTTGTTTCCTCAATGATATTGAAGTTCCTACCAAGGCCATATATTTGTCTCATTAAAAACCTTCCACACAAGTTGCTCGCTCTGTGTTGAGTTTTATTAAGTCTTGTTGACCCTTGTTGAGAGATTTATTATGTTCCCAAGATCAAGATCACATACACGCCACATAGATGTGCTACTTCTACACTGAAAATACACAAAAACATTTTTTCATCTACCCTAAAATGTTCTGCTCTTACACTGGAAGAAGGCAAAAAATATATTTGTTAGGATTTATCAAATAAATGCTCCAAATTCTTGATAATATTTCTCTAAAAAATTTATCATAAAAAGAGACATGGGTTATGCAAAAGTATAATAAAAATGGATAAAAAATGATGATGAGAATAAAGATAGCCCATGTTCTCCTAAAAATATTCCACAAGAGAGAAATATGTTTCAAAGAGCATAGTAAAATTAGGTTAGCAACCAAATGTTCCACACACATGCACATCTTGATCTAAGTGTATGACACTTCTCTACTTGGATCCAAGATTTATCCCTACCATAACTCCACATAAACCTTTTAAAAGTAGGGTAAAGAGAGGCAAAACAATGCTTTGATAAGGAACTATACAAATTGAGCAATCTGAGAGAATCATTTGAGGAACAAAGCTATGTATTAATTTGAAGATCTTTCAAAAAACCAAGTTGACTGAATTCTAATCCTTTCCGTTCCTCAACCACCCAAGATGGTGTGATAGACACTTCAAAGTTCACATACGAAGGAGAGGCTTGAAATAAGGTAATATTGCTGCTAACAAATTTCTCGGCTCCTTGGGAGAAAACCATCAGATCAAAATAGTTCGAAGCATGAAAATTCATACTCCGAACTAGGGGGCATGTGTTAACACCAAAATTTGGTAATTTTATTGCCTATCGAGTCTACAGAAGTAAGCCGATATTTGTGAGGAGACCTTTGGCGCATTTGTCTGGACTGCCCAGTAAGCCATGTTGACATATCAAGCTGACAAGAAATGTTATTCAATAATATTCCAAATACTTAGCAAGGAATGGCAAGATGTGCTTCACGTGAACAGAAGAAGGAAAGAAAATTCATGCATGCACATGATTAATTAAAGGAGAGGCATGAAGTCCAGATGTTGCTTGGTCCTCACGTGGAAATAAAGGAAAAGTAAGAGAAGCTAGTTTATTCCTATTTGCTTTAGTTGGTATCTGAATATATGCTGCTAGTGCGTGGTACGTGCACAAAAAGAATAGGAAGGAGAGAGTTCGGCTTTAATACTTGAGGAAGAAAATACTTTAATATTGTTTGGCTGGGCTACACAAGGAAATTAAAATATATTTGAATGGAGACGTAAAGCTTCTTAAACCTCGATGGTGTACATGCACAAAGAAAGGGAAAGCTAGCAGGATCAGGAGTTGGCTTGTATGTACGTGAAGACTAGCCGCCACATATAACATGCTGATTTCCACGTGATCAGGAAAGATTTGGCCAAGGACCCCTGGACGTATTAGTGCTGGACTTATCATGCATAGCCGAATCAGTTAGGGAATATAGATTTGTTTTATATTCGGCTTGTATGTAAAGAAACCTCCGGTGCATGTATGTACGAGAGTCCTACTTTATATTGCCGAAGACCAGGCATCCCTATAAATATAAAGGGTTATGGTAAATTTTAGGAAATACAATCAATCAATACCAATTACTTTTTTTCAGCGCCATGCCAACCCTTAGGAGTAGGAGTAGTGTAGTTCTCGGCGAGTTCTTCAACAAGCAGGGCTACATCGATCCGGTTGACCTCCGGCTTGTCTGTAAGTACCATCATGGTTTATACTTTTGTTCATAAGGCTGCCTTGGTCCGGCCGACCTCTTGCGAGCTCTAGAATAAGCTAGTTATCGATCCTTATCTAGTTCAATTACGGCTGCATCGGTTAAGTTCAACCTCCACTGCTCGAATTAGATTAAGATCAAGTTATCGGCTCTACCTAAGGGTGGCATCCTTCAGGTAGATTCATTAAGTTATCAATCTTGCTGATGTTTTTGTCGTCATTAGTTTCAGCAATATCAACCTGCCCGATCGAGATCGATCTAGATCGGCCTCACATCCTATCTAGTCCTTCGTTTATTTTGTTACATTGCGATGGTTCTCACTTTAAACGGCGAATTATGTTTCGTCGGCTGTTCTACTTCGATCTTGATCGTGCATAGTTTACGGTTAAAGCATGTTTGATCTTGAGAAGGTTTACTAGGTAGTTGAGTATGGTCTATAGCTCACTATTATGGATGTAACAATCCTATCGATCCCCACTGTTAGTACTTTAGATCGGAGGTTGCTAGCTAGTAGATTTGCTTTCGACCAGGCATGACCCTGGCTATTTGCTATGCCTGCATCGGCTAAATAGCCGATCGCCTATGTTTTAACGCTTACAATGTGTCTTCATGATTCTGTTAAATGTGAATAGATTTGTTTATTTTAATGGTTTGATTTGTTGTCTTTATCATGCTGTCATCGATCCGGTCGAACCCCACTGTTAAGGATAACAGGTTAGGTCTGATGAATTTGTAAATCTGTCCATGTTAAATAGTTGATTGTTCATATGCTGTAATCCCTTTTCTACCTGAATCGGCTATTTCAGCCGATTCGCTTGTGCTTTCACACATATAGCGTGTCTTTCAGAAAACCTATCGATGTATAGATGATTTTATGGATTCTTTGGTTTAGTTTGTTATTATCATCATAGCTGTCATCGATTCGTTCAAACCTCACTATTGATGGTAACAGATTAGATTCAGAGCATTTGTAGATCCATTTATACTAGACAGTCGATTTGTTCGCATGTTATATCCTTTCTCATTACTCATCGACTCAATACTTTACACTGGTAATATCCACCTAGCTGATGATTTTATTTATATATGGGTGCATTGCACTTATTATCATAAAATCAATCGTGACCCGCAAACATTGCTGTTCTTGACAGCCGATTTCTTCGAGTATCGGCTATTTAGTCAATTTTTCACCTGGCTGCTCCTGAAACGGCACACTTAGAACTGTCTGAGCAAAACTGACATGTTCCACCTTAAATTACTAATAAACTTTCTCTCGTTATCAATTGCGGGTCAAATTGACTGGCACTCCTTCAGGAATTCACAGGGTCGACTGGTCCTGTGTTGAAGCCAAGCGGATCTCTAGCCTTGCTCCATCAAGCAGATCCTTTCAGCTTGCTGTGTGCCAGGCGCATCGACACATTTTTGCACCAACACACGTTCTAGCATGCCCAGTGGGACCCCACAGTCATCATGGCAACTTACAACAACAAGGACATCCTTATGGTGCCTTATGAAGACCTACCTGACGAGGATAAATATATCATCAGTAAAGCTATAAAAGAATTTCATAACAAGTGTTTGTTATCCTACACCAAGACACGTGACAATAAAGTTGTTCAGAAATATTCACTACCAAGAGTTTTATTGCATAGGCAGTCAGATACAGATGAAGCTGATGACAGACGTTTCTTCGTAGATGCTGTATACAAATCTGTTAATGATGCCATGTTGAACCATAATATAGTTTTCTTGAATACCTTCCACAATACCATGAGAGAGGTGTTTCATGGATATCCAATTGATAAGGTTGGGCTAGCTTATTACAACATTCCACATCCAACGACTTAGGGGACTAATCAAGCCGGTACTAGCCATCAAGAAGTAGCACTGACTGGTAATGATGATGTTCAGGCAGTTCAAAACTCATCTGAGCAAGTTCAAGGTACCACTACTAATCAAATACAAAGTAATCCTATATTATCAGTACAGTATGTGAACACCCGTCAGGGCAAGTTTAGAATCAAATGGTTAATTTTAGCACATCAGGCCAAATACCACCGTTGGCTCAAAAAATAGCACCATTAGTTCAAAGGATTCATAGAGATACAGATCCCAGCATCTACAACCAGAGACTTCAAGCAGCAAACTAGCAAAGGATCCAATCAATCAATACCAATTACTTTTTTCGGCTTCACGCCAACCCTTAGGAGTAGTAGTGTAGATCTCGATGAGTTCTTCAACAAGCAGGGCTACATCGGTCCGACCGACCTCCAGCTTGTTTGTAAGTACCATCATAGCATATACTTTTGTTTGTAAGGCTGCATCGGTCCGGTCGACCTCTTGCGAGCTCTAGCATAAGCTAGTTATCGATCCTTATCTAGTTCAAGTACGGCTGCATCAGTTAAGTTTGACCTCTACTACTCAAATTAGATTAAGGTCAAGTTATCAGCAATACCTAAGGGTGGCATCCTTTGGGTAGATTCTTTAAGTTACCAATCTTGCTGATGTTATTATTGTCATTAGTTTTAGCAATATCAACCTGCCCGATCAAGATCGATCTAGATGGGCCTCACATCCTTTCTAGTCTGTCGTTTATTTTGTTATATGGCGATGGTTCTCACTTTAAATGGTGGATTATGTTTCGTTGGCTGTTCTACTTCAATCTTGATCATGCATAGTACGCAGTTAAGGCATTATTGATCATGAGAAGGTTTACGAGCTAGTTGAGTCTGGTCTATAGCTCGCTATAATGGATGTAACGATCCATTTGATCCCCATTGTTAGTACTTTAGATTGGAGGATGCTAACTGGTAGATTTGCTTTCGACCAGGCATGACCCTAGCTGTTTGCTATGCTTGCATCGACTAAATTGCCGATCGCCTATGCTTTAACGCTTATAGTGTGTCTTCATGGTTTTGTTAAATGTGAATAGGTCTGTTTATTTTAAAGGTTTGAATTGTTGTCTTTATCATGGTTGATATCGATCTGGTCGAACCCCACTGTTAAGGATAATAGGTTAGGTCTGATGAATTTGTAGACGTGTCTAGGTTAAATAGTCGATTGTTCACATGCTGTAATCCCTTTTCTACCTGAATCGGCTATTTTAGCCGATTCACTTGTGCTTTCACACATATAGCGTGTCTTTCAGAAAACCTGTCGATGTATAGATGGTTTTATGGATTCTTCGGTTTAGTTTGTTATTATCATCATGGCTGCCATCGATCCAGTCGAACCTCACTGTTGATGATAACAGATTAGATTCAGAGCATTTGTAGATCCATTTATACTAGACAGTCGATTTATTCGCATGTTATATCTTTTCTCATTACTCATCGGCTCAATACTTTACACTAGTAATATCCACCTAGCTGATGATTTTATTTATATCTGGGTGCATTACACTTGTTATCATAAAATCAATCGTGACCTACAAACATTGCAGTCCTTAATAGTTGATTTCTTGGAGTATCGGCTATTTAGTCGATTTTCCATCTGGCTGCTCCCGAAGCAGCACACTTGGAACTATCTCGTCAAAACTAGCATGTTCCACTTTAAATTTCAAATAATCTTTTTCTCCTTGTTAATTGCAGGTCAAATTGACTGGCACGCCTTCAGGAATTCATAGGGTCGACTAGTCCTGCATTGAAGCCAAGCGGATCTCTAGCCTTGCTCCATCAAGCAGATACTTTTGGCTTGCTGTGTGCTAGGTGCATCGACATGTTTTAGCATCGACACATGTTCTGGCATGCTTGGTGGGACCACAATCATTTGATTAGAAGTCAGCCAAATTAATCACTTTTCCTTGCTGGGATCGATTAATCAATTCAGTTAATTGTTTGAGCTATCGAAACTATTCTGGGAATATTGATCTGTATTGCCAAGATTTGCCACCGCACCAAGTTTGCAGGATAATTCTTCTATACGTGTCATCTGCATGGGGCTAGTTGTAGCGTATGGCGACACGTTGACACCCCAATTAATAAGCTCAAGAAGATCAAAAGCATGAGTAACTCCTTCACCTTCATCGGCTGCTCACATTAGTTGGCTGCTCATATCTATCGGCTGTTCACGTCGATAGTGGCGTGCCAGGTAGACTACCTTGGGCATACCTCTAGGTAGACTGCCGACCATATTTCGTCGATAATGGCGTGCCAGGTAGGGGGTGTGTGTACTGCTCTCCAGACGAACAAGATGGTCATCATCCCCAGTTCCATGGCTACGCCGAACGGCCTCACGTTCACCATCGGCCAGATCACCTGGACCACTGGCTCCCACAACTTCATCGCCATGACCACGGAGGAGGCGTGGATTCAATCTATGTCGACCACTGCTTCACCTGCATCGGCTACGGCTCCAACCATGGTGGATCTAGCTCCGTCCACACCAGCATCATCTTCAGCCACGCTGACAACCCGTCGTCCGCTTCCTCGCTACAAAGGGAGGTAGATCGACAACACCGACCTGCTCAACTCCATCGATCGGGTCGGCACCAAGCTTACTGAAACCCTAGCTCTGGTAAGTTCAATTCAAAATCAGCCTAATGAGTAGGTAACCACTACCCACAACAGATCTACCCGACCAGCTTGGGCCAGTCGTCCTGCATGACTCGGTATGGATCTTGTGGTCACATCTACTCCTAAAGGGCGTTCCATTCGTCGCCGACTAGCCCCCGCGACGGGTCTCTGGCTCTCGGAGTGCGAAGCCTTGATGGAGAACTACCAGGCTTAGCCCTATGGCCTACGCAACTTCATCAACATGATCCGGATTGAGGAGTATCAACAAGGATCGGTCCACATAGTCCAAGAGAGCGGCTCAAGCTCCCCGTCTAGCATCGCATCTAATGGCTCCGTCCACACCGAGCTCCAACATCATGACAATGAAGGAGTTGAATACGATCTAGATATCACAGACCATGCCCTGGGGTTCCCATGATTCCCATCCTTCCCACCAAGGTGAGGAGACTTGATCAATGTTGTCAGTAATGACGAACCACCGGCAGTTGGCAAAACAGAACAAGAAAGGCTAGCATGCGAAGCGCGCAATATTGACCGGTTTAATCGCCGACAAGCCGAAGCCGAGGCAGAAGAGGAGGCACGACGCATAAGGGTCCAGCCACGCAATCTTAACAATGCCTTTGATAGGGTAGGGGACAAGCAGGTCTTCAGGACTCCAAGCACCAACGTAGTTGTTGCTATGGCAACAATGCAATGACTACCCAATACCCTAGAAATCTAGGCAATTCGTGATGACATACAAGCTTACCTGATGGCTGCTATGGCCTAGACCGTAGAGATTGCAAACCAAGCACGGGCTCCATCCGTCTTAGTCAAATCAAGCCACAGCTGCCAGTACTCAAGTCGCCCACAGTCACCCAACCAACGTGGCTCACGCAACAACGACCCATCAGACAACCGTCAAGGCAGAAACGGTGGTCATGATGGTGGTTGGGATGACAACCGCCACAACAACTGGGACGATAATCGATGAGACAACCACGACAATCACCGTGATAACCACGGTCGTAGGGTCAACCAGCGTGGCAATCAGGATCACCATAACGATCTCCGCCATTCCCTCAGAGAACGCAATCTGCGCGATCGCATTAACCAAAGAGGCAACGATCATGCATCCCACGAAAGCTATCGCTGTATGGAATATGATACTACCCATGGCCCTCTGGGTTTGAAGCAGTTTACTCCTCACCTTCACCAAGTCATATGGCCCAAAAACTTCAAGCTCAAAAAACTCCAGAAGTATGACAGCAAGGAGAACCCCGAGTTATGGGTCATGCTCTACGAAACTACATGCAGATCAGCCATGGCTGACGAGCACATCATGTCTAATTACTTCCCCGTCATCGTCGGCCATGCAGGCCACCAATGGCCGGTCAGCTTGTCGGAGAACTACTTTGATTCTTGGCAAGAGCTCAAGCAAGCATTCATCGACAACTTCATTGCTACTTGCGAACAACCCGGCAACAAATATGATCTGCAGCGGATTTGAGATCGCAAAGATGAGCCACTGCGCGAGTACGTCCGACGCTTCTCAGAGATGCGCATCAAGGTCCCATCAATCTCTGACAACAAGGCAATCGAAGCTTTCATCACTGGTCTCCGCTTCCATGACGCCCTAAGGGACAAGCTCCTCCGCAAAAGACCTGAATCGGTCACAGCGCTCCTAGCCACTGCTAAAAAGTATGTGGATGATGATGATGCTAAAAAGATAATCATCGAAGAAGCAGCAAGGGTTCCACGCTCCGACCACCACCCACACCACGACGACTACCACGGCAACCATGGTCGGAACGACAATTTTCATCGCCGCAACCAACGCAACGATTCCCGCGACCACCGCGACCAGCGTAATCAGCGGCATAATCGCCGTGACGATTACAGGGGCAAGCGTGCTCGGGAAGATGATGGCAAAGTCAACACCATTCAAAAAGGTGGCGGACGTCGCAACTACGAAGAAGACTATGCCAAAGCATTGAAAGGACCCTGCTAGCTCCATCCCAAATCAAACCATACCATGGAGAATTGCCATGTTCTCAAATCTATCTACACGCGCCAACAGGCTCCGGATACATCCGACAAGCCTAACGACGTAGGGGAGCAGCGTAACGAGGACAATGATGATGACGACGTAGATCCCTGTCACAAGTACGTCAAGCCAACCGATCGTGTCCACACCATCATTGGGGGCAAAGTGTCCATCGAGACCAAACGAGAATGCAAGCTGCTCGCCCGCGCTTGCTTCAAGGTGGCCAACGCCGACAACCTCATCGCCGATCCGCGGCTCCCTCCTTCGTCTCACCATGAGATCTCCTTTAGCAGAAAGGACCAATGGGCTGCGATACCTGAGCCAGGGCGTTTTCCTCTGGTTCTCGATCCTTGTATCAACAAGGTTCAGTTCGATAGAGTGCTAATTGATGGTGGCAGTTCCATCGATATACTGTTCAAGAATAGTTTGCCAGCCCTGAAGATAACCTAGGCTAATCTCAAGCCATACGAGGCATAGTTCTGCTGTGTTCTCCCCAGATAGAGCTCCACACCTCTCGGGCAGATCACGCTACCTATGCAATTTGGTACCCCAGACCACTTCCGCACTAACTATGTCAACTTCATGGTCGCTGACTTCGAAGGCACCTACCATGCTATCCTTGGTCGACCAGCGCTCACCAAGTTCATGGCCATACCTCACTACAGGTATTTGGTGCTCAAGATGACTACTGAGAAAGGGGTTCTAACTCTTAGGGGCAATGTATACGTAGCTTATACCTGCGAGGATGACAGCTTCAAAATAGCAGAGGCTCATGACCTCTCTATTCGCATGGCCAAGACCACGCTCGACGCCAAGAAGACCCTAGCCGACCACCTGGAGATCCCAGAGCTCGAGGCCCCACGCAAGAACATCAAGTCCAAAGAGCACAAAGTGATCTAGCTGGTCGACAGTGATCCCAGCAAAATGGCCATTATCGGGGCCAACCTGGATCCTAAATAGGAAGACGCGCTCGTCAGGTTCTTAAGGAGCAACGTGAGTGTGTTCGAATGGAAACCTGCTGACCTGCCCGATGTACCTCAGAACTTGATCGAGCACTCCTTAAATGTCGATGGCAAGGCCAAACCTATCAAGCAGAAGCTACGTCGGTTCGCTCATGACAAAAAGAAGGCTATTAGGGTAGAAGTTACATGGCTTTTGGCAGCCGGATTTATCAAAGAAGTGTATCATCTGGAGTGGTTAGCCAACCCAGTTCTTGTACGCAAAAAGAATAATGAATGGAGAATGTGCGTTGATTACATTGATCTCAACAAACACTGCCCTAAAGACCCCTTCGGCTTACCTCGCATAGATGAGGTCGTAGATTCAACTGCCGGTTGCGAGTTGCTTTCTTTTCTCGATTGCTACTCTGGTTATCACCAGATTGCTCTCAAAAAGGACGACCAGATCAAGACATCCTTCATCACGCCCTTCAGCGCCTACTACTACATGAACATGTTGTTCGGGCTCAAGAACGCTAGGGCTACCTACCAACGCGCCATATAGGCCTGCCTCAAAGACAAGATAAAAGACGACCTCGTCGAGGCTTATGTTGACGATGTAGTTATTAAAACCAAGGAAGCATACACCCTTGTTGACAACCTCGAACGTACCTTTGCAGCTCTTAACACATTCCAATGGAAATTAAACCCAAAGAAGTGTATCTTTGGTGTTCCATCTGGTATATTGCTCGGCAACGTTGTCAGTCACGACAGCATATGCCCTAACCCAGAGAAGGTAAAAGCTGTCTTGGACATGAAGCCGCCCAAAAAGGTGAAGGATGTTCAGAAGCTTATAGGATGCATGGCTGCCCTCAGTCGTTTCATATCAAGATTAGGCGAAAAAGGACTACCGTTTTTCAAGTTGCTCAAAGCATTCGAGAAGTTTGAGTGGTCAGAGGAAGCAAACGCTGCCTCTACACAGCTGAAACAATTCCTTACATCACCTCCGGTCCTTACTACTCCTAGAGAAGACGAAACCCTCTAGCTTTACATTACGGCAACTAATCGAGTGGTCTCCATTGCCATGGTGGTCGAGCGCGATGAGCCTAACCACGTCTACAAGGTACAGCGACCAATTTATTTCGTCAGTGAGGTGCTCAATGAATCCAAGACCAGGTACCCACAGATTCAGAAACTGATCTATGCCATACTAATCACATACCAAAAGTTGAAACACTACTTTGACAGATATCGCATGGTGGTCATGACTGAGTACCCTCTGGGAGACATCATTCACAACAAGGATGCAAACAGATGCATCATCAAATGGGCAATGGAGCTATGCCCTTTCTCCTTGGAATTTGCAAGCCGTACTACAATCAAGTCTCAGGCACTTGTCGATTTCATCATTGAGTGGACAGACTTAAGCACACCTGCCTCTCAGGGCCCCGCTGAGTATTGGAAGATGTACTTCGATGGCTCTCTCAACATCGATGGCACAGGAGCAGGAGTCCTTTTCGTATCACCATCCAAGGAGCAGCTCCGATATGTCCTCAGGATTTATTTCCCGTCGTTTAACAACGTCGCCGAGTACGAAGCATGCCTACACGGTCTGTGCATTGCGATCGAGCTCGGTGTCAAATGTCTCTATGTATATAGAGACTCAGCTCTGGTCATCAACCAACTCAACAAGGACTGGGATACGACCAGCGAAAAGATGGACGCATACTGCAAATCGATCAGAAAGCTGGAAGGCAAGTTCTATGGCATCGAGTACACACATGTGGTCCGAGACAAAAATCAAGCAGCAGATGCGCTATCAAAGTTAGGATCATCCTGAGCCAAAGTCCCACATGGCGTACTTGTTCAAGACCTGCTCACGCCTTCCATCAAACAAGAAGATCCCGCGGTCGACAAGCCTCCAGACCATCTATTGGTGGCTACGGTTCTGGCATCAAACACCACCGAACCACCTCCGACCACTAAGGAGCCTGACTGGAGAGTACCTTTCATCAAGTACCTAACAGATGGTAGTGGTTACACCGATCGGATAGAAAACAAATGCCTGATGCGTCGTAGTAAGCAGTATCTGCTCGTCGATGGCAAATTGTGGCGCAAGAACACGAAGGAGGAAATCTTGATGAAGTGTATAACCTAGGAGGATGGTGAACATCTCCAAGACCAAATCCACTCTAGCTCTTGCGGCAACCACGCGGCCTCGAGAACATTGGTTGGCAAGGCTTTCCGAGCAGGGTTCTATTGGCCGTCAGCCATAGCCGATGTAGAGAAGCTAGTCCGGCATTGTGAAGGTTGTCAGTTCTTCACTAAAAGAATCCACATACCAGCACATGAGATTCAGACAATACCAGCCTCTTGGCCCTTCGCATGCTGGGGACTAGATATGATCGGGCCTTTCAAACCGGCCCCTGGGAAATTTACATGCGTCTTTGTGCTGATCGACAAATTTTCCAAATGGATAGAATACATGCCCCTGGTCAAGGCATCTTCAGAAAATGCTGTCGCGTTCATCGACTAGGTCATCCACCGCTTTGGCATACCCAACAGCATCATCACTGATCTAGGTACTCAGTTCACCGGTAATGCTTTTTGGGACTTCTGCGATGAAAGGAGCATAGTAGTAAAATATGTCTCGGTGGCGCACCCTAGAGCTAATGGACAGGTCGAGCGGGCAAATGGTATGATCTTGGATACACTTAAGAAGAGGATGTATAGAGAAAATGATAAAGCTCCCAGAAGATGGCTCAAAGAGTTACTAGCCGTGGTCTGGGGTCTCAGAACCCAGCCTAGTCGCAATACCAACGTATCACCATACTTTATGGTTTATGGCGTTGAGGCAGTGCTCCTAGCAGATATAGCCTTCAGATCAGCACAGGTAGAGAACTTCGACGAAGAGAAGGCCAATGAAGTACGGGAGCTAGAAGTGAATAGTGTAAAAGAGAAGCGGCTCGATTCTTGCGTACGTACAGCCAAATACCTTGCTATTTTGTGCAGGTACTACAACAAGAACGTCAAGGAGCGGTTCTTCACGGTTGGGGACCTAGTCCTGAAGTGGAAGACGAATCAGGCTGGCGTCCACAAACTCACAACCCCATGGGAAGGGCCCTTCATGATCAAGGAGGTTACACGCCCAACATCTTATAGGTTAGCTCACCTAGACGGTACAGACATACCCAATTCTTGGCACATTGACAAGCTTAGGCGTTTCTATGCTTAACTACTAAGATATGTACCCCTCTTGTACTTTCGATTTAATTCAATAAAGCTATTATGATTTCTCTGACCACTCTAACATGTCACTTCAAAGTCTATTGTTATTCTAACTCAACCAGTTAAAACCGACCACCATTCCTTCTCGGGTTTTTGGAGTAGGCCCTGTCTCTAGTTCCTCCCAATGCGTGCATAGGATCCGTTCTCTACGCTACAGGTGATCGGCAGGTGCTCTCTAGTTTGACTTGTGTGTTTCTATGTGTCCACAAGCTAGGCACCTTACACTCCAACCACAAGACAAACTAGGGCCATACAAACCTTTCAGGATGACATGTCGACTAAACTAGTACAACTAAATAGAACGCCAACACGTTCTAACTTTGTTACATCAACACGATATCCAAGCTTAAACATGTTTTCTACAAAACAAACAAGCTTATGTTGATATACAGTTATGTTATTACAAGCTTGCCTGAAAAGGTCCAAGTTTACAATAACATAACTACATCTTCTTCTATAGCTATAGCCTATACTATTGGCTGGTCGGGGCACACGGCACCTGCTGCTCGCCGGGCCTAACATCGTGCAAGGGTCTCGAGGACTCTGGCACTGATCGAGCTAAAGAAGATGGCCCCGCTGATGCCTGGCTGGTTGAGACCGCAGGCTTCGCCGGTTGGCTTGAAAATGATGGCGCTCCCAACTGACTTGTTGACGGCGTTCCTTGTACGGGTGGTGTCGCACCTCCACACAGGTTAATATCACCAATTATTTTTGCTGACAAGTCCAACTTGGTCATCCGTAGCTCCTCGGCCTTGTCTGGATCTACCTCCTTTGGGTATCCAGCCTCCAGGCGCTTGAGATCGATCAAGGGGTAGTGAGCATGTACCATGCTTAGCACATGTGTGCCTGCGTACTCTCCCGCCTCCTTCATGAACTCCTGGAACCATCCCCATGCCTTTTGGCATCTCTCGATCAATCCCGGCTACGGCATTCCTGGCACATCTTCTGTTAGTGCCGGATCGATGAGGTTAAGGACTGGCACAATGCCCTTTGCCACCTCCTAGCACCGGTTTCTCTAGGTATCATGGTCTTTGGTGATCTCTTGGCATTGCACCTTCCAGCCATCATAGTCTTTCATTATAGCCTCTAGATGCTTCTTTGCATTGATTTTTATAACCACAAACCGCACATGCTTTTAAGAAGCTATACTACGCCAAACTACGGTAGGCGACAAAAACGAGCAAAGGCGGTTGGACAACCTACCTTTCAGCTCCTCTGTCATCTTGGTCATGTGGTCCCAGAGCTATGACTGGTCTTGCGCTAGTTTTTTGTTGTCCTCTTTCAGGCGATCACACTCCACGACCGCATGACTGTTCTCCTCTCGAAGACGGATCACTTCGGCTTCTAAGCCTGCACTACAGCTATTACTACCAACAACGCAACAGCACTTATCAGTAGTCATTATGATAAAGTGGCTACTTACTTGTTCTTTCCTGCTCTTTATTACTGAGCTGGACGACCAGGTTCTGGTTTTGGGACTCTTGCACCATCTTTTCATGGTTGGCGGCTTCAAGTCACTGGCACAAGCGTTCCACCTCCGCCGTTAGCTCCTTGTTGCTTGCAGCGATCCCCTTGATCTGGTTGAAGCATTTCTTGTGGTACCTTGCGGTCTTCATTAAGTCCTGTGTGTAGATAGCTAAGTAAGATAGCTCAACTAGACAGCAAGATCAGGTGGTGAAGCAAAGCTTACCTGCACCTCCGTCACAAGCCGTTTCGCTGCCCATTCAACTTTCTTGGTTTCTTCGACCTCCAGGATTTCCTCATGGACAACCCATTGGTCGTTCCGCCAACGCGACACATAAACATGTTGTCACTTGTCTTACGGATGGCCCAGGACCTCCTCCACCTCGTCCTCTTTGGGCTCTTCTTCGGGTCCTAGTGCTGGTCCGGCGTCAGCAGCGTCTGTGATCACCATAGCCTTCCCACGGGTTTCAGCATCGATAAATGTGGGTTGTGCTCTCACCTCCGGTTGCTGCTCCTCGGTCTGCTCCATCACCCTCGACGCTGAGGTGTTGCCCTCAGTAGGTCTAGTGCTCGAAGCACTCATGCCTGGCTCGGTTGGTCCCTCAACCACTTGCTCGAGGACTGTTGTCTGACTGCTCCCTTGCTAAGGCCCTAATGGATCTTCTGCTATGGCTTCCTCGGTGGCTAGCTGTTGGGTAGTCTACTCTAAACTTATTGGCAGAGCCACGCTACTTCCGGCTAGCTGGTCCCGACTTTCTGTGGACGCCGACCTAGTACATCCGAGATAAGTTCAGAAGGCAACCATATTCAATGCAAATTGCTAACTTACATCAAGGTTACGAATACTTACATGTTGGAAGCATGGAATGATGTGGAGAAGGCATGTCTCTTCGGTCGTACTTGCTCCACGTGCTATGCGGGTGACTCCTGGTCTCCCTCTACATCCAGCACTATCGCTGGGCCTTGGTGCTTGACCCCTCCACCGCTTGCCCTTTGCGCTACAGTGGATGGTGGTGTACTCGGTCGAGTTGTCGCTCGTGTCGCTAGTCGTGTTCCTTACCTAGGTACTCTCGAGGTCGACCCAGCTGCATCCTTCACCGCCGTCGGTAATGTGGGTCCCATAGGCACGGAGGAGATACCTTGCTCCATCGACTCCAGTTGCTTCCTCCTCTTTCGAGGGACAAGTCAAAAGGTGTCTGCATCCTCTCCCTCCTCTGCGTCATCATCTGACCAGGTAAAAATTGCCTATCGATGCTTGCTGGCCGGGTTCTCCTTCGAGCCCCCCTCGGGCTCATTGATACTTAGCGCCCCCCCCCGATGAGCAGGGTGGTTGCTGATCTCTTCTTCGACTGTTTGGGGGCAGCCAGCCGCTTACTAGCAGCTAGGGCTGCTACCTCCTCTCTAACTCCGAGCTCTGCCCAATCGACGTCGTCGTCTTCGATCTTGACGTTGGTCTGGGTGGTGGGACTAGCTCCTTGTGGCCACTCCACTCCAGGGGGTGGTGACACAAACACTGTCGCTCTATCTCGACCATTAACCTAGTTAACAAAAATGAGTGAACACAGTAAGTTTCCACTTATCCTACCACAATATAAGACTACGGGTACAGGGCAAGATGAGTTACCTTTGAGGGAGGTCGGGCAAGCTTGAAAGCGTGCTCGATGTCACTCAATCTGGCATAATTTGGATCAGCTAAGTTAAATAGCTCTCCAATTCTGGCTTTGACTTCGATTTTGTCAAGCGCCCCCTGCCTCGTCCTCGTCGGGTCCACGCTACCTTGATATTCATAGCCAGGATGTACTCTCCTCTGGCAGGGCTGGATCCATCGGCTGATGAAGCTCCTGACCACGCTCGGACCATCCAGTTTTTTCCATGAGATCATTCCAAATATTTCTAGAATCTGTTCTAGGTGCTCGGGCTTCTCTGACCAGCTTGTCCTCTTCTCCGGAATGTACCCCACGTCGCACAACGTGATCGTGTTTGGCTCTTCGTGGATGTAGAACTATTTCTTGTACCAGTTGTCTAGCGACATGTTCCATCGGTAGTGCAGATACTAGGCTTTCATGCCGTCATGGAGGTTGAGGTACACACCCCCGGCTATCTTCGAACCATCGCTTCCTTTCTTCCACAGACAGAAAAGATGGCGGAAAAAATCGAAATGGGCCTGGAAGCCGCCATATGCTTCGTAGAGATGTATGAAAGTGGCGACAAGGAGGATCGAGTTGGGATGCAGGTTGCAAATCCTAATCTCATAGTAAAGACAGAGCCCCTGAAGAAAAGGATGTACCGGAACCCCAAATCCCCATTTAAAGAAGTCTTTGAACACCACGATCTCACCTGGTTGTGGATCGGGGTACCCCACGCCCTTCGGCGCATGCCATCCTATGAGCTCCTTGTTGTGGAGTACCCCCATGGTGATGAGGTCTTCAATGGTCTGCTCGTTGCTTCTTGATTTCCACCATTCCTTCGCCATGACCCCTGCTTTCTTCTGCGCATCACTTTTCGCCATGAATCTGGCCTTGCTGATGAACGAGGAAATGGCGGAGGATTGATTGGTGGTGATTTCGAATGTATTTGGGTTGGCGAGAGGAAGAAGAAAGCTACGGCTGCGAATGGCAATGGGGTTCAGTAAAAAGTGACTTACCTATCCTATACTGTATTTAACCCAAGAGTTATGCCGTTTTGTCTACCCGGGATTCTTGGGAGATGTGCGCACACGTCGTAGATGGTTGTTTTCATAGCTTCGAGATCTATGCCAATATATGTGCCTCTTCGTTGCCTGTGTGGGAGGGCCCACGCTGATGCACCTACTAACAGGTGCCACGCAACTGTTTGCTTGACAAGACAAAAAGGCAGTATGATGTGCTATACCCGTCTACTTTTTTGACCAGACATGTCAGATTGGATTTGACAGAGCAAGTAAATAAATAAATACATAAAATAATAGTACAAGTGGCATATGGTTTTTTGCCACACTTCTCGTGCTCGAGGACTGTCACGACTATCCTTGTGCTTGGGGACTGTCCAGACCACCATCGTGCTCGGTGACTGTCCAGACCACCATCGTGCTCGGGGACTGTCCAAACCACCATCATGCTTAGGGACTGTTCCGACCACTCTCGTGCTCGAGGACTGCCCCGACCACTCTCCGAACATTGCTCGGAGATCGCTCTCCTCGGCTACATGTGATTTGTACTCACATACAGTTGAGAGACATTTATTTTTTCTCACTTAGACCTTGCTACAAGGCTGATACCTTGCCTTCCAGCAAGCTCGGGGACTACATCGGTACGATGCACCTGCCGGTGCATCTCGTATCGCTTGTATGATGATTGGATTCTCAACTTAAGTGGGAATTCTTTTTAGACCCTGGCACCACGTACCTACGTCACCTACTACCAGGCTCGGGGACTAAGTGGGCACACTTCACCTTGCGGTGAATGTGCTTATTTTATCGACCCCTATGCTCTGACTATTGGCCATAACTACTCTTGTACAAGGGTCACTTACATTTCTTTTCAGAAATACAAGTGGGCACACTTGATCAGGAAAGGAATCTTTTTCTTTTTTCTTTAGAGCACCATATATTCTTTGGACAACCAGAATCTTTGGCTATAATTGTGGTCTACTGCTCTCTATGCTGACTAGAATACTGGCACATTTGCTTGGTCAATGTTTCAGCTAGTTGGAGATGACATGAAGACAGATCACGTTAGTTGAAGAAGATCGAACGGCGTGTCGTAACATAATACATGGTGCTTGGGGACTAACTATGGGGGTATTAACCCCTATACCCTTATGGCTAGGCTTGGGCCGGCCTGGACCAGGGGGTCTAGCCCACTAGAAGATGACGCATGGCCTGGCCAATCTGCTTGGAGTCCCGCACAAGGAATCAAGGCAGACTTGGAGATCAAGCAAGATCCTAGTTGGTTAGAATAGGAATCCTTATCCGGCTACCTATGGCAATTGTAACTGGTTAGGATTAGTTTTCAGATCTGTAACCCTACCCCCCCAAACTATATAAGGTAGGCAGGGGACCCCTCTAAAAAACATCTCTCATTGACATACAACAATACAATTAGAAGCAGGGCGTAGGTATTACGCCTTCACGGTGGCCGAACCTGGATAAAACCTCGTGTCTGTCTTGTGTCACCATCTTGTTTGTAGTTTGCGCATCTATCTATCGATAATCTACTACCTTGGGCATACCCCTAGGTAGACTACCAACTTCAAGAAAGTTTGGGTTATCAATGTTGCCAGCAAAAATAGAATGCTTTGCATGCATATCCACATACAGCAAGATGATACTACTTTGGATTCAAGGAATTAATATGGCCACAGAAGCCAATGACATACAGCTAAAATAGAAGGTTGTAACACCTCTGGTGTTTTGACCTAGCACTAAAACTTGACATGTCATCATGTGTATTGCAAAGCATTCATAAAGTAGGAAATTTTGAATGCATTCACTAAATAAGCTTTATTTCATAATGTTGTTATTTTTTGTGATGTGATTCAAAACCCTAAATAAAGATCATGACCACAAGGGTCAAATTTCATGTGATCATGTGAGGCCATGTGTCATTTGACTTAAATAACCATAATGGGCCATGTTACTGGTCAAAAATCAAAGTTAAAGTATAAGGTAAACAAATCAAATTTGAATTCAAATTCAAATCATAAAACTCCTTTTTGCCCCTTTTGTCTAATTCAAAATCCATTTGGAATTTGGGATTGTGATACAAAGCAAAGTTGAAGCTTATTTTATAAGGATCAACTTTGGTATTCAAAGTTTTTCAAGTTTACATATAAAATTTGGAGTAATTTTGAAATGATTCAAATGCTCAAATGCACCCCAAATTTAAATTTCAAAATGGAGGCAGAATTTGAAAATGTTCCTTGAAGCAAAGTTCTAGAGTTTGAAAAGTTGAGCAACTTTCATTTTTGGAGATTTTCAACTTCTTTAGAAAATTTGAGAGTAATTTGAAAAATGGACTCAGTGGCAGTTCTATAAATATTTCAAAAATCAAAATCAACATCGCCTGTTTGCCACCGGCGACACACAGCTATTCGCCGTCGACCTTCTTCGCTGCTCTCTTGCGTGGTGACACGTAGTCGGCACCGTGGCGAGCTCGTTCGTGCGCTGTCGACGCCGGACATCTCCTTCCCATCTATAAATAGCAGCAACCGCCGCCGTCGTCCTCCGTTTTTCCTCTTTGCTCTGCTCCACCACCGATCAACTCTGCCGCTCGCCATAGCCACCGTCGACCCCTTCCAGTCATGCCTAGCTACACCAGCATGATCGCCGTGACCTAGCGCTCCTCGTAGGCTTGCTCGCGTCGTTTGGGTTGGCTGGAATTGCCCAGCGCAGCGCGTCTTCCCCATGACCGGCCGGAGCTCCGCCACGACCGACCTCACCGTGGTCAGGCTGCTCCAGACCATCTCCGCCTTCACCAAGCACACCGGCGTGATCGTGGTGAGCTCCTGAGCGTGTTGCTTGCTTCGTTTTAGTATCTACTACACCGTGGTCATGGTTGTGCCGTGCATCGTCGAGCTGAGCCGCCATGGCCGACGTGGAGCTTTCTCCTATGCGCCTGCTACACTTCTGAGGGCTGGGATAGTTTCGCAGAGTTGTGTAGATGGTTTTGGTGCTATCCGTCTCGTCGGAGACTCGCTGTCGGCGCATTTTGGGCCAGCCAGTGATGGCAGCGCCGCCGTGTCCTGTTATGTGTCACTGACGAGTGGGGTTGGGTTGTCAGTGAGAAAGAAAGAGAAGAACAGTAAGGTTTTGATAATTTCTGAATTGTGAATAGTGTAGCAACTTTGGAAATTTGTAGGAAAATAATCATAGCTCCAAAAATTCTGAAAGTTTGTGTGTAGCTTCTGTACATGCTCTAGTATGGTTTAAAAATATGAAACTTGAAATTTGAATAAATTTTTAATGTTCAAAAATTCAGTCCATTAATTGATAAATGCAAGTTCCATGATTTTTGTAGGCCACTATATAATTCCAAAAATTGTGAAATTTGTTTTGGTACACTAATTTGTCATGAGGAAGCTTACATAAAATTTTGAGGTCATTTGGAACAAGTTCATTTGTGGGCTTATTTCCAAATTAATTCAAAAATAAATAAAAGCAATCCCTAAGTGTTTGATTAGTGTTTGATCTTGTTTTGATCATGTTTTGTGACTAGTAGGGTTTCAAGATCAGTTTGGTCAAGTCACATGTGTGGTTCTTGATGGTAGAATTGTAAGTTGGTTTTGTTGGCTTGCAACTATACCATGAAAAATAGTTGTATTCGAGGTGTTGTTATATTTCATGTACCATGACAGCATCATGTTTACATTATCATCATGTTAAAGCATATGTTATCATTTCGTGTAGAATCCGAGAGTAAAACGATTCTAGTTGAGCAAGTTCTGGAAGAATCCCCGGTTGTCACGGGATTCGATAATTGTGGTACTGATCCGAAACCTAAGATCGTCAACGAAGGCAAGCCCCGATTTATGCATTAAACCATTACCTTGTTTACTTTGAAAAGTTTATCACCTATGTTACTTATTGTATTAAGTTGATTAATTCAAATGTTACCTACTTGATGCATTGCCTACCTTGTAAATTGTTTACCATCCTTGAAGATGTTTTTCATTTACAAAGGCGTAGATTGCTTAGTATGCTTTATAGTAGGCTTTTAAAGTAAAAGTTTCGATACAATCAAAGATGGCATACTGGCCAAAGAAAGAAAGAAGATAGAATGAACTAGAGACTAGTTGGGTGACTTATCTTGAATGTTGGATAATGTTGCTGACTATGTCACTTAAAGGCCACTCATTGTGGATCTTCTGAATGAGACACTTTGTAGTACCGGTCACATACTCCGGTAAGCCTACTTCGGCTAATCCGATACTAAGATGAATGCCCATGCACTAGGAGTGGAGAGATGGCAGGAGTAGCGTGTACCCTCATGGCTAGAATGTGGCCGGATTTGAGGTGTGCTGTGCTCTTGGGTGGCATGGAGACGGCTTAGTATAGGAGGATCTGGTAGCGAGGTTGGTATATGCAAGATTAAGTTCTACATATGTCGTGTGATAAGGAATCCCCAGCTGGGACTTGAATCAATTCGAATTGCCGGTGCTCCGCGGATATGGAGACTCAATTCATTATAGAAGTAATGCAGGACTGGTGAATTACTAAAATATGAGAAAGGAATGGAATGGGAAGGATTAGAATATGGGAAATGTACATTTAGTTGAGATAATGAACTAAAAGGACTTAAGGGTAAAACTTGAAAATAAGATAAGTATAGTAAGCTTTTGGCAAAGAACTTTGGAATCTTGCTACATCCTTACCTTGACCCAACACTTGCATCTCTAAAGTCCTTCACTCCCTTTTACGTTGGGTCAGTCTTGTTGAGTACTTTTGTACTCAGGGTTTGTTAACCCTTGTTGCAGGTGAGTCGCATGCACAGGCTTGTTTTGGTCCCTGCTGCATGTCCGTGTTTGAAGTCAATGACGATGAGGAATGATGAATGGCCTTTGGACATGGCACTAGTTTGTATGATAAATAATGTTAATGTAATATTATCCCGCTACTATGGTTGTATGACACTTATGGTATTGTAAGTTTGAAAACAACTGGTTTGTAAACTATGTTATCTTAAGACTTCCGCTATCTTTTACTCTGATGTATATATTTGAATAAACTGTTGTAATCTGCAATGTCCATGATTGGGATCCTGTTTGAAAAGAGAATCGTGGATGATTCAGGTTTCTCGAGGACACCCGATAGACCTGTTGAGTTGTTGGGAACTTGTGAACGCTATCCGAGGTCTGTTAAGACAACGATAGGTGCACGTGGGCCTGATTTCTTAGGAGGTTCTGCCATAGCTAGTATCAGAGCGTTCTCATCTAAGATCATTATAGGTTACTTTGGAAAACCTTCAAATTGATTTAGATCAAAGAAAGTAAACTTGATATTTTAAAGTTCAAATTTCTTTCTTCTTACCTTTGATCTAGACTCAATCCTATCTTATTTGAAAGTTCGTGGCGGATAATATGATTAGGTTTGTCCTATGTATTAAAAATCTAGTACTTATGATTATATAAATCTTTTGTACCTAGATTCGTAAGATCGATTCATGCATCATGCTTGAACACCTTGCATAATAATTCCCCTTAAGAAGTGGTTGGGTAAGTAATGTCAATCCCATTCTTGCTAACCTCCGTTATCCTCAAGCTATTCTTATAGTCCTACCCTAAATTCTACAGGCTATGGCAAAGACCAAGGTAACTGCACGCAAGTCCACCAGACCTCATGGAGTCCCTCGTCACAAGTTGGCACCACAAAACCATGAGCTTGGTGAAGGAAGTTCCAAGAACCTAGGAGATGAAGGATCTTCAAGCAACCCCACCAACATCGAGAACCTTACCAAGGAGCTCAATACTCTTCATTGAGCTCATGCCAAAGATCAAGAAGAGTTGGCAGAAATGCAAAGGGGCATCACCATGACCATGGAGCTATGGAATGAAGCCTGGACACGAGAGGATGCAGCCAATGAATGCGTCCATGAGTTGGAGTTCTACATAGAAGACCTGGAGATGGACAATGCCATTCTTCATGAGAATGTCCACATGTTGTACGCTCAACTTTATCCTCCTCATGGGGATGGTGAAGTTACAGATGAAGAAATGATTGTAGATCCAGGAGAAGTCGAGAATGAAGAAGAGGAGGATCCTGAGGAGTTAGTGTACTTCTCAGATGAAGATGAGGTTTCGTCCGATATGGGCACGGATGTCGATGACTGAGAGCTCGGAGTAGTAATAGTTCCTTTACTGCTTTCCTAGTAAACCAGGGTTGTCTTGTGGGATACAAGACATGTAATTCAAATAAGTAACCCTTTGTAGCATGAAACCTTTCAAATGCTTTTAATAAAGAATAATGTAAGTAAATGTGTTTCTCTAACAGATGCCTCGTCCTATCACCCAAGCTGGTACTAGTGGCTCGCATGACGATGATGAGTACCCAAATCCTCCACCAATGCCTTTGACTATGGCAGATGCCATAGCCGCACTCATCAATGCAATGGCAGAGAATGCTAGGTTGTTAAGGGAATTAGCACAGAACCAACAAGCACTATACCCTAATCGTGGCCACCGTAATAATGGAAATGACGAGTCAACCTATGTTGATTTTACTGACACACGTTTGCCTGTGTTCTCTAAGGCAGAAGAGCCTTTAGAAGCTGGCGATTGGCTTAGGACAATAGAGCAAAAGTTTGAGCTGATTCACTGTACCGAGATTCAGAAACCAAGGTTTGCGGCACAGCAACTCCAAGGAGCTGCTGGTGCCTGGTGGGCAAATTTGGTAGCAGTACAACCTACTGGTCACCAAATCACCTAGAGGGAGTTTAAGGATGACTTCAGGGCACACTATATTCCAGATGGGGTAATGACCATGAAGTTAGAAGAGTTCTTGGCTCTTAAGAAAGGGGAGCACCCAGTGATGCACTATGTTGGGCGCTTCAATCACCTATCGCAGTATGCTATAGAGTATGTGAATACTGATAGGAAGAAGAAGAATCATTTTCTTAGAGGCCTAAACACTAAACTTTAGACCATGATGGCAACTTGTGGTAATGCAACTTATCATGAGACAATCAACATTGCTATCGCTTTGAAGGAGAATTACCGCCGACACAAGGAGGTGAAGAAAAAGAAAATATCTGCTTCCAGATCGTTGAGTGGAAAGCGTCAAAAGATAGTCTACCATCCTCAGAATCATGGCCGTATGCCATTCCACCCACAACAAGGCTAAGGCAGGCAGCAAATCTTTATTCGCCCTACAACTAATACGCCTTATCCTCATCAAGCACCGCAGTAGCAAAATAATACAAATAATGCAAACCGCAATGCTACTCCCCAGAATCACAATTATCCATGCTATAATTGTGGTAAACCTAGACACTTTTCCCAAGAATGTCTGTATCCTAGAAAGAACAATCCTGATGCACCCAAAGCCCCTGTTACTCAAGCTCAGAATCAGTACAAGGGCAATGCTCAGAATAGTCAGAAGGGTCAGGCTGAGAAGAAAACTAGAAGGGTCTTCTATACTTAGGTGGAATCTATTCTAGAAGGAGAACCAGTAATGATGGGTATGTTTCCCATTGCTAAGCATCCTGCAATTACGTTATTTGATTCTGGTGCATCCCATACATTCATCAATCGTACATTTATTGTGAAGCATGGGATAGCTATTGGGGAAACAAAAGAACCATATCATATACAGTCACCCGGGGGATGAATCTGTACAAGGGAGGTAGTTCAACATGTACCTATTGATTTGGGAGGTTATGAGTTCCCTACCAATATGCTGATATTAAAGGATCAAGATATAGATGTGATCCTTGGTATGAACTAGTTAACCCAACATGGGACTATCATAGATGTCCTGCGTAGAACCATAAGGGTAAATGCACCTGACAGCAAAACCCAACTTCTCATCCAACTTCCCTTTCCTAAGAGTATAGTGGAAACAGTCTGTGCAACTATTATTAAAGAAGCCGAGAAAATTTCAGTGGTATATGAGTTTACGGATGTCTTTCCCGATGATCTGCCTGGTCTGCCACCAGACCGAGATGTAGAGTTTAGAATTGATCTAAAACCAGGAACAGCACCAGTGTCCAGAAGAGCATATAGGATGCCACCCAAAGAACTAGCAGAATTAAAAATGCAACTACAAGAGTTGTTAGACAAGGGTTTCATTCAACCCAGTTCATCACCTTGGGGATGCCCTGCTATCTTCGTGAAGAAGAAGGACCAAACCTTAAGGTTATGTGTTGACTATCGGCCGTTAAATGAAATCACCATAAAGAACAAATACCCCTTACCCCGAATTGATTTGCTTTTTGATCAACTTGCGGGAGCTAAGGTGTTCTCAAAGATAGACTTGAGATCAGGCTATCACCAGATTAAGATCAGACGAGAAGATGTGCCGAAGACAGCGTTCCCTACCCGATATGGTCTATATGAGTATCTAGTCATGTCTTTTGGGCTGACCAATGCCCTAGCTCATTTCATGTACCTGATGAACTCAGTTTTCATGCCTGAGTTGGATAAGTTTGTAGTGGTGTTCATTGATGACATTCTTATCTATTCTAAAAGCAAAGAGGAACATGCTGAACATCTCCATATTGTTCTACAAAGATTAAGAGATCACCAACTATATGCCAAATTCAGTAAATGTGCATTTTGGTTGGAGGAAGAACAATTTCTGGGTCATGTGCTATCTACTGGTGGTATAGCTATTGATCCAAGCAAGGTAGAACAAGTCCTTAACTAGAAAGCACCACTGTTCATCAAGTTCATTGTTTTCTAGGGTTGGCAGGGTATTATTGTCAGTTCATCCCTGACTTCTCCAAAATTGCGAAGCCAATTACTGGACTGTTGAAAAATCAAACTAAGTTTGTATGGTTAACAGAATGTGAGGAGGCCTTTCAGACATTGAAGAAGTTGCTGACAACTACACCAGTATTAGCACAACCTGATATCAAGAGGCCGTTTGATATCTATTGTGATGCATCTGGAATTGGTATTGGCTGTGTTTTTATGTAAGAAGGCAGAGTCATAGCGTATGCTTCCAGACAACTCAAGAAGCATGAAGAACATTATCCCACCCATGATCTTGAATTAGCCGCTATTGTTTATGCACTCAAGGTCTGGCGACATTATTTATTGGGTAATATCTGTCATATTTATACGGATCACAAAAGTTTGAAATATATCTTCACTCAGTCAGAGTTGAATATGAGGCAAAGAAGATGGTTAGAACTTATCAAAGATTATGACTTAGAAGTGCATTATCATCTAGGCAAGGCTAATGTGGTTGCCGATGCCCTAAGCCGCAAAAGTCATTGCCATTGTCTGACTATGAAACCTATGCAATGAACGTTGTGTCAAGAGATGGAGCATCTGAATTTACAAATCATAGAACAAGGTTCCCTGTCCAATATTGCAGTAGAGTCCACTATCAAAGATCAGATCATTGCTGCTCAATAGAAAAGTAAGGGCATAGCCCATATCAAAGATAAAGTCAGATCTAGAAAACCAACATGTTTCAAGATTGATGAATCAGATGTCGTATGGTTCAAGGATAGATTGGTAGTACCCAAAAATCCGGAGCTGCGAAAATAGATTCTTGATGAAGCTCATTCTACAAGATACTCCATTCATCCAGGTAGCAACAAAATGTATCATGATCTGAGAAAAAGATATTGGTGGACCAAAATGAAAATAGAAATAGCTCAATATGTGGCCAAATGTGATATTTGTCAGAGAGTCAAAGCGGTTCACATGAAAACTGTAGGTCCATTACATTCATTGCCAGTTCCATCTTGGAAGTGGGAAGATATCTGTATGGACTTCATCGTAGGATTACCTAGGACATCTGCAGGCTACAATTCCATATGGGTTATTGTTGATCGTCTAACCAAGATAGCTCATTTCTTACAAGTCAGGGATAAATATCGAGCGGAATAGTATGCAAAGCTTTATCTTGATAGAATCTTTAGTCTGCATGGGGCACCCAAGACCATTGTCTCGGATAGAGGGTCATTATTCGTATCCAAGTTTTGGAAAAGTCTACATGAGTCTTTGGGAACCAAACTTATTCGCAGTTCTGCTTATCATCCGCAAATAGATGGATAGACTGAAAGGGTAAATCAAATTCTTGAAGATATGTTAAGAGCATGTGTCCTTTCCTATGGTGCTAAATGGGATGAATGCCTTCCCTTAGCTGAATTCTCATATAACAATAGCCATCAAGAGAGCATTAAAATGGCACCATTCGAAGCATTGTATGGCCGTAGATGCCTAACACCTTTAAATTGGTTAGAAGCTGGAGAACATTGGTTCTTTGGACCAGATGTGGTCAAGGAAGCTGAGGAGAAAGTTAAACTCATACAAGCCAATATGAAGGTGGCTCAATCCTGACAGAAAAGCTATGCTGATAAGAGGAGACGACCGCTAGAATTCAAAGTGGGAGATCATGTCTACCTCAAGGTGTCACCGATAAAAGGAGTTCATCGTTTTGGGATTCGGGGAAAGTTGGCGCCCCGTTATGTTGGTCCTTTTCGAATCCAACAACGATGTGGACCGGTCGCCTATCGCGTCAAGCTACCAGATCACATGTCAGTTGTGCATGATATCTTCCATGTATCTTAGTTAAAGAAGTGTCTTTAAGTACCTGACCAAGTGATTGACTTTGGTGATGTAGAACTAGAACCTAACTTGACTTATGTCGAGTACCCCATTAGAGTCTTAGATCAGAAAGATCAAGTCACTCAAAGACGTACAATCAAGTTCTACAAAGTACAATGGGATCAACACACTGAAGATGAAGCTACTTGGGAGTCCGAGGATTACTTAGAAGAAAACTTTCCTGACTTCTTCGCTTCTATCTAGTTACAATACCTTGTCTATATTGTAACTTGTCTCGTTGTCAATAGGATGAAAAAACCCCCCTTCACTAGCCTTTTGAATAAAGTTATGATGTGTTAGCTTGACACATTTCCTTTTCCATTACTTAGCCTTAGGTTTTAAATCTTAGGACGAGATTTCTTTAAGGGGGAAGGGTTGTAACACCTCTGGTGTTTTGATCTAGCACTAAAACTTGACATGTCATCATGTGCATTGCAAAGCATTCATAAAGTAGAAAATTTTGAATGCATTCACTAAATAAGCTTTATTTCATAATGTTGTTATTTTATGTGATGTGATTCAAAACCCTAAATAAAGATCAGGACCACAAGGGTCAAATTTCATGTGATCATGTGAGGCCATGTGTCATTTGACTCAAATAACCCTAATGGGCCATGTTACTGTTCAAAAATCAAAGTTAAAGTATAAGGTAAACAAATCAAATTTGAATTCAAATTCAAATCATAAAGTCCTTTTTGCCCCTTTTGTCTAATTCAAAATCCATTTGGAATTTGGGATTGTGACAAAAAGCAAAGTTGAAGCTTATTTTATAAGGATCAACTTTGGTATTCAAAGTTTTCAAGTTTACATATAAAATTTGGAGTAATTTTGAAATGATTCAAATGCTCAAATGCACCCCAAATTCAAATTTCAAAATGGAGGCAGAATTTGAAAATGTTCCTTAAAGCAAAGTTGTAGAGTTTGAAAAGTTGAGAACCTTTCATTTTTGGAGATTTTCAACTTCTTTAGAAAATTTGAGAGTAATTTGAAAAATGGACTCAGTGGCAGTTCTGTAAATATTTCAAAAATCAAAATCGACATCGCCTGTTTGCCACCGGCGACACGCAGCTGTTCACCGCCGACCTTCTTCGCTGCTTTCTCGTGCGGTGACACGCAACCGGCACCGTGGCGAGCTCGTTCGTGCACTGTCAACGCCGGACGTCTCCTTCCCGTCTATAAATAGCAGCAACCGCCGCCGTCGTCCTCCGTTTTTCCTCTTTGCTCTGCTCCGCCACTGATCAACTCCGCCGCTCGTCGTAGCCACCGTCGACCCCTTCCAGTCGTGCCTAACTACACCAGCATGATCGCTGTGACCTAGCGCTCCTCGTAGGCTTGCTCGCGTCGTTTGGGTTGGCCGGAATCGCCCAGCGCAGCGCGTCCTCCCCGTGACCGGTCGGAGCTCCGCCACGACCGACCTCACCGTGGTCAGGCTGCTCTAGACCGTCTCCGCCTTCACCAAGCACACCGGCATGATCGTGGTGAGCTCCTGAGCGTGTTGCTCGCTTTGTTTTAGTCTCTACTGCACCATGGTCATGGTTGTGCCGTGCGCCGTCGAGCCGAGCCACCATGGCCGGCGTGGAGCTTTCTCCTGTGCGCCTGCTGCGGTTCTGAGGGCTGGGATAGTTTCGCGGAGTTGTGTAGATGGTTTTAGTGCTATCCGTCTCGCCAGAGACTCGCCGTCGGCGCATTTTGGGCCGGCCAGTGATGGCAGCGCCGTAGAGTCCTGTTATGTGTCACTGACGAGTGGGGTCGGGTTGTCAGTGAGAAAGGAAGAGAAGAACAGTAAGGTTTTGATAATTTCTGAATTATGAATAGTGCAACAACTTTGGAAATTTGTAGGAAAATAATCATAGCTCCAAAAATTGTGAAAGTTTGTGTGTAGCTTCTGTACATGCTCTAGTATGGTTTAAAAATATGAAACTTGAAATTTGAATAAATTTTTAATGTTCAAAAATTCAGTCCATTAATTGATAAATGCAATTTCCATGATTTTTGTAGGCCACTGTATAATTCCAAAATTTATGAAATTTGTTTTGGTACACTAATTTGTCATGAGGAAGCTTACATAAAATTTTGAGGTCATTTGGAACAAGTTTATTTTTGGGCTTATTTCCAAATTAATTCAAAAATAAATAAAAGCAAACCCTAAGTGTTTGATTAGTGTTTGATCTTGTTTTGGTCATGTTTTGTGACTAGTAGGGTTTCAAGATTAGTTTGGTCAAGTCACATGTGTGGTTCTTGATGGTAGAATTATATGTTGGTTTTGTTGGCTTGCAACTGTACCGTGAAAAACAGTTGTATTCGAGGTGTTGTTATATTTCATGTACCATGACAGCATCATGTTTACATTATCGTCATGTTAAAGCATATGTTATCATTTCATGTAGAATCCGAGAGTGAAACGATTCTAGTTGAGCAAGTTCTGGAAGAATCCCCGGTTGTCACGGGATTCGATAATTGTGGTACTGATCCGGAACCTGAGATCGTCAACGAAGGCAAGCCTCGGTTTATGCATTAAACCATTACCTTGTTTACTTTGAAAAGTTTAGCACCTATGTTACTTATTGCATTAAGTTGATTAATTCAAATGTTACCTACTTGATGCATTGCCTACCTTGTAAATTGTTTACCATCCTTGAAGATGTTTTTCATTTACAAAGGCGTAGATTGCTTAGTATGCTTTATAGTAGGCTTTTAAAGTAAAAGTTTCGATGCAATCAAAGATGGCATACTAGCCAAAGAAAGAAAGAAGATAGAATGAACTAGAGACTAGTCGGCTGACTTATCTTGAATGTTGGATAATGTTGCCGACTATGTCGCTTAAAGGCCACTCATTGTGAATCTTCTGAACGAGACACTTTGTAGCACTAGTCACATACTCCGATAAGCCTACTTCGGCTAATCCAATACTAAGACAAATGCCCACGCACTGGGAGTGAAGAGATGGTGGGAGTAGTGTGTACCCTCGTGGCTGGAATATGGCCGGATTTGAGGTGTACTGTGCTCTCGGGTGGCGTGGAGACGGCTTAGTATAGGAGGATCCGGTAGCGAGGTTGGTATATGCAAGATTAAGTTCTACATATGTCGTGTGATAAGGAATCCCCAGCTAGGACTTGAATCAATTCAAATTGCCGGTGCTCCGCAGATATGGAGACTCGATTCATTATAGAAGCAATGCAGGACTGGTGAATTACTAAAATATGAGAAAGGAATGGAATGGGAAGGATTAGAATATGGGAAATGTACATTTAGTTGAGATAATGAACTAAAAGGACTTAGGGGTAAAACTTGAAAATAAGATAAGTATAGTAAGCTTTTGGCAAAGAACTTTGGAATCTTGCTACATCCTTACCTTGACCCAACACCTGCATCTATAAAGTCCTTCACTCCCTTTTACGTCGGGTCAGTCTTGTTGAGTACTTTTGTACTCAGGGTTTGTTAACCCTTGTTGCAGGTGAGTCGCATGCACAGGCTTGTTTTGGTCCCTGCTGCATGTCTGTGTTTGAAGTCAATGACGATGAGGAATGATGAATGGCCTTTGGACAAGGCACTAGTTTGTATGATAAATAATGTTAATGTAATATTATCCCGCTACTATGGTTGTATGACACTTATGGTATTGTAAGTTTGAAAACAACCGGTTTGTAAACTATGTTATCTTAAGACTTCCGCTATCTTTTACTCTGATGTATATATTTGAATAAACTGTTGTAATCTGCAATGTCCATGATTGGGATCCTGTTTGAAAAGAGAATCGTGGATGATTCGGGTTTCCCGAGGACACCCGACAGACCTGTTGAGTTGTTGGGAACTCATGAACGCTATCCGAGGTCTGTTAAGACAACGATAGGTGCACGTGGGCCCGATTTCTTAGGAGGTTCTGCCACAAAGGTGATTGCAAAAGCCAACGAGAACATGCCCACAAAAGCCGATGACACAAATATGCATCAGTGCCAAGACCAAATATGCTGAGATCAAGCTAAGAAGAAATAGCAGCTGTATCTCCATGCTTAGGAAGGACTTTATACTAATTAATTATTCGGCTAGCACCTCTATCAGTTTCAAGACCAAAAAGAGACAAGTCGCCACCCGAAAATTGGAATATGTTATTAGAACAATGTTGATGATCCGGTGATTAAAGTAGAAGTTGTTGGGACATCTAGAAATAGCCGATGCAGTCAACTATGTAGGAAATAAACTGCACTAGTCGGAAAACAGAAATAGTTACCGGAAGACGCTCAGAAAAGGAATATGCTATTGGCTTAGTTTCATCAGTTACTGTTGATGAAACGCACCATAAGAACAAACAGCAGGGGGGGCAAGGACAAGTCCTGGAAACAGCAGAGGGGCAAGGTCAAGATCAAGTGACAGGGGGGGCATCCACCATAGTTGTAGTCACCAGGTGCCTCTATCACGCAGGCAACTCAGCTTCCTACTGGACAAACCCAGACTTATTTAGCCTAGCAACCAACCTCATCAGCTACCCAACAGGATTGTGCAACGGCCGGCTCAGGGGGGATTCAATGCTTCCTACTAGATGTGGCTTAATGGTCGGCACATCAACCAGACTTGGGTTCGTTCAGGCGACATTAATTTGCTACTGCTAATTTGACCATAAGCGTCAAGCAGATAATGAAGGCAAGCTATCTGCTTTGACTCTGTTCATCCAACGTGGAGCTATAGGATGCAGCAGAGATTAAAAGCAAAATCAGAAGTCTCATGGACAAAGTCGGCTCGTGGAAGAATTCGTATGTATGTTTTTTATTAAAGTAATCGGTTAGTGTTTGAATTACCATACACCATTGTTGCTGCCTGCTACACGTCATCATGTGGGAGCCGGAGTTAGCTACGTATTTTGCTCAGAGAAATCCAACAAATCGATTCTAGCACATGGAGATCGGCTATCCTGAAGTAGAATCAGCTGAGATGTGCAACGTGTCGAAGAAAAACAAAGATGGAAACATGAATGAGGATCTAACAAGGAGATAAGAAAGGTGTTCTACATGGATTAACTATCTGGCAACTTCAAGCAATTTATGCGAGTCATACGTCAATGGGGCTTCAAGCTAATGATATCTATACGTGTTTGCATCCGCCGGCCGTAAATCAGAAGGGTTAAGAATATTATTTTTAGTTCTCTATATGGCAGCACTGCAGAAGTATACAAGGATTCTATATGCAACAACCAATAAGCGCAGTGATAAAAGCATCATTATAAAAAAATAATAAAATTGGTCCCAAGCGAAAGCATTTATCGGCTTAGAATGGAGGAACGTACATGCAAATATGAGGTACATGCCTCTCTATGCTTGGCTCGCATATTCCTTATTCCTTGCTTTTCTTATAACTTGTGAACAATTTATTATGGGGAAAGCATGCCATCTAAGTAGTTTATGAATGAGATATGGTGTGATGAAAGAAACCTAGCTTCTTTTTGCAAAGTACTTGGAAATTTTCTTACAAAAATTCAAAATCAATAGCTTGTTTCCTCAATGATATTGAAGTTCCTACCAAGGCCATATATTTGTCTCATTAAAAACCTTCCACATAAGCTGCTCGCTCTGTGTTGAGTTTTGTCAAGTCTTGTTGACCCTTGTTGAGAGATTTATCATATTCCCATGATCAAGATCACGTACACGCCACATAGATGTGCTACTTCTACACTGGAAGTACGCAAAAACATGTTTTTTCATCTTCCCCAAAATGTTCTTACACTGGATGAAGGCAAATAATATATTTGTTAGGATTTATCAAATAAATGCTCCAAATTCTTGATAATATTTCTCTCAAAAATTTATCATAAAAAGAGACATGGGTTATGCAAAAGTATAATAAAAATGGATAAAAAAATGATGATGAGAATAAAGATAGCCCATGTTGTCCTAAAAATATTCCACAAGAGAGAAATCTGTTTCAAAGAGCATAGTAAAATTAGGTTAGCCACCAAATGTTCCACACACATGCACATCTTGATCTAAGAGTATGACACTTCTCTACTTGGATCCGAGATTTGACTTTACAATATATGTAAGGTAAAGTACGCTATATATTTTATCACTACCTGAACTCCACATAAACCTTTTAAAAGTAGGATAAAGAGAGGTAAAACAATGCTTTGATAAGGAACTATACACATTGAGTGATATGAGAGAATCATTTAAGGAACAAAGCTATGTTTTAATTTGAAGATCTTTCAAAAAACCAAGTTGACTGAATTCTAATCCATTCCATTCCTCAACCACCCAAGATGATGTGATAGACACTTCAAAGTCCACATATGAAGGAGAGGCTTGGAATAAGGTAATATTGCTGCTAACAAAGTTCTCAGCTCCTTGGGAGAAAACCATCAGATCAAAATAGTTTAAAGCATGAAAATTCATACTCCGAACTAGGGGCATGTGTTAACACCAAAATTTGGCAATTTTATTGCCTATTGAGTCTATGGAAGTAAGCCGATATTTGTGAAGAGACTTTTGGCATGTTTGTCTGGACTGCCCAGTAAGCCATGTTGACATATCAAGCTGACAGGAAATGTTATTCAATAATATTCCAAATACTTGGCAAGGAATGGCAAGATGTGCTTCACGTGAACAGAAGAAGGAAGGAAAATTCATGCATGCACACGATTAATTAAAGGAGAGGCATGAAGTCCAGATGTTGCTTGGTCCTCACGTGGAAATAAAGGAAAAGTAAGAGAAGTTAGTTTATTCCTATTTGCTTTAGTTGGTATCTGAATATATGCTGCTAGTGCGTGGTACGTGCATAAAGGAAGCACGAAAAGAACAGGAAGGAGAGAGTTCGGCTTTAATACTTGAGGAAGGAAATACTTTAATATTGTTTGGCTGGGCTACACAAGGAAATTAAAATATATTTGAATGGAGACGTAAAGCTTCTTAAACCTCGATGGTGTACATGCACAAAGAAAGGGAAAGCTAGCAGGATCGGGATTTGGCTTGTATGTACGTGAGGACTAGCCACCACATATAACATGCTGATATCCACGTGATCGGGAAAGATTTGGCCAAGGACCCCTGGCCGTATTAGTGCTGGACTTATCATGCATAGCCGAATCAGTTAGGGAATATATATTTGTTTTATATTCGGCTTGTATGTAAAGAAACCTCTCATGCATGTATGTACGAGAGTCGTACTTTGTATCGCCGAAGACCAGGCATCCCTATAAATATAAAGGGTTATGGCAAATTGGAGGAAATACAATCAATCAATACTAATTATTTTTTTTTGGCTTCACGCCAACCCTTAGAAGTAGGAGTAGTGTAGTTCTCGGCGAGTTCTTCAACAAGCAGGGCTGCATCGATCTGGTCGACCTCCGGCTTGTCTGTAAATACCATCATGGCTTATACTTTTATTCATAAGGCTGCCTTGGTCCGGCCGACCTCTTGCGAGCTCTAGCATAAGCTAGTTATCGATCCTTATCTAGTTCAAGTACGGCTGCATCGGTTAAGTTCAACCTCCACTGCTCGAATTGGATTAAGGTCAAGTTATCGGCTCTACCTAAGGGTGGCATCCTTCAGGTAGATTCATTAAGTTATCGATCTTGTTGATGTTCTTATTGTCATTAGTTTCAGCAATATCAACCTGCCCGATCGAGATCGATCTAGATCGGCCTCACATCCTTTCTAGTCCATCGTTTATTTTGTTACATTGCGATGGTTCTCACTTTAAACGGTGGATTATGTTTCATTGGCTATTCTACTTCGATCTTGATCGTGCATAGTATATGGTTAAGGCATGTTTGATGTTGAGAAGGTTTACTAGGTAGTTGAGTTTGGTGTATAGCTCACTATTATACATGTAACGATCCGGTCGATCCCCACTGTTAGAATTTTAGATCGGAGGTTGCTAGCTAGTAGATTTGCTTTTGACCAGACATGACCCTGGCTGTTTGCTATGCCTGCATCGGCTAAATAGCTGATCGCCTATGCTTTAACGCTTACAGTGTGTCTTCTCGATTCTGTTAAATGTGAATAGATCTGTTTATTTTAAAGGTTTGATTTATTGTCTTTATCATGGCTGCCATTGATTCGGTTGAACCCCACTGTTAAGGATAATAGGTTAGGTCTGATAAATTTGTAAATCTGTCCAGGTTAAATAGTCGATTGTTCACATGCTATAATCCCTTTTCTACCTGAATCGGCTATTTAAGCCGATTCGCTTGTGCTTTCACACATATAGCGTGTCTTTCAGAAAACCTATCGATGTATACATGGTTTTATGGATTCTTCAGTTTAATTTGTTATTATCATCATAGCTGCCATCGATTCGGTCGAACCTCACTGTTGATGATAACAGATTAGATTCATAGCGTTTATAGATCCATTTGTACTAGACAGTCGATTTGTTCACATGTTATATCTTTTCTCATTACTCATCGCTCAATACTTTACACTGGTAATATCCACCTTGCTGATGATTTTATTTATCAAGCACTTGTTATCATAAAATCAATTGTGACCCACAAACATTGTTGTCCTTGACAGCCGATTTCTTCGAGTATCGGCTATTTAGTCGATTTTTCGTCTGGCTGCTCCCGAAGCGGCACACTTGGAACTGTATGGGCAAAACCGACATGTTCCACCTTAAATTTCTAATAAACTTTCTCTCCTTGTCAATTGCAGGTCAAATTGACTGGCACGTCTTCGGGAATTCGCACGGTCGATGGGTCCTACGTTGAAGCCAAACGGATCTCTAGCCTTGCTCCATCAAGCAGATCCTTCCGGCTTGCTATGTGCCAGGCGTATCGACACGTTTTTTCACCGACACTACCTTTGCATCCACTAAATATATATATTGAAATTAAGTCCTTCGAGTATGTAATATACTCACGGTGCTGCCATTAAGTTGTTTTGCATGTAGTTTGGCTTGATGACAGTTGAGCCATGCTCAATAAGTCGAAGGGTAGGAGACCTTGGGATGGCTGATTCCAAGATGAGCTGCAGGTTAACTCTGATATTGATTATGAGGGAACAAGAGAAACTAGTTGTAGAATGGGATTGCTTGTAATCATGGGTAATAAACCAACTATTTTGTTATGTAATGGTAAATGATGTTTCGGCTATTAAATGAACCAT
The DNA here is from genome assembly GCF_019320115.1 of Miscanthus floridulus. Classification (NCBI taxonomy): domain Eukaryota; kingdom Viridiplantae; phylum Streptophyta; class Magnoliopsida; order Poales; family Poaceae; genus Miscanthus; species Miscanthus floridulus. The sequence goes on along the minus strand of NC_089583.1, from coordinate 45,703,427 downwards.
GAATGTATTGTTATTGTGTTATGTGATCATTTGATGAGTGGTTTGTTTTGTGTCAGTCGATGTTAGAAAGATCTAGAAAAGGAGATGCGGATGTCATTCTCCTGAGGGCCCTACGTTAGTCGAGACTAGAACAGGTTGGTCGTGAGGATGACACCTATGTTGGTTAGGCAAGTGAAGAGATCCCAACATATAGGTATGTTAAGCCTCGGGATCAAAGGTTCCCAACCAAGAAACCCCTAGACTGACCCTTCCAGGATCGCCCGAGGGCTTGGGAGCTATACCCATCGGGTACGCTCATGTGTACCCTCAGGCCAAGGAATCAGGCTGAGCCCGAGCACGACCCCCGCCTTTGCCCAGGGCTTAGGGGCTCGACCGAGCCTTGGGCTTCTGATCGTTAGATGCCTAGACCTGATCATAGGCTCCCTCCTAGCCTTTGGCACCAGCCAAGACCCGGGCATGAGAAGGTACACCCCAAGCCACCAAAGGCTCGAGGGCTCCCTAGCACTGCCATGCAGGCGTGGCGCTGTCAACCACTTCTCCGACAAGGTCACGCACAGGGCGTGACGCAACAAGACAAACTGCTCCGTAGCCTCTAGGGACTAAAGGGCTCCTAGGCCCTCACATCAACCCCTCAAGTCGGCCTCCTTCGCCACTAGGAAGCCTCCAGAAGGCACACCTAGGGGAGGCTGGTCCAAGCCAACATAACCTGACACTCAGCATGTCAAAGCAGAATAGCCGGATGATGCCCAGAGCTTTTTTGGCTCCATGACATCACCACAGTCCACACGACACCGCTGTAAGACCTTCCTGGACTTTGGTGCATGTAAACCATACGCTCAACTCCCCCAAACCACCATGTACCTGACCTACCTTAGAATATAAGGGGAGGTCAGATCCCTAGACGGGGAGGACAATTCCACACAGATCATTCGTGTCTCAATGTTCCACTTGAGCTCGACACTGAGAGCTTCTCCCCACATCCGTCGTCTTCCTCCTCTCTAGTGAGGGGGAAGGCTCCATCGGTGGCGAGGCATCCTTAGGATCAGCACCGAGCGATCCCCTACCAAATCTCTCTCTTTCTCCTATACACTTTGTTGTAACCCCTAGATTTTGGATGCTCTTGAGTATAAGGATCATCAGCTACTGGACATAGGGCATCGATTGGCCTAAACCAAGATGAACCGTTGCGTCCCCTCTATGATTCTTGAGTCCACCCAAACCACCAAAGACATGCAACCTGACACCGCCATGAACAACAATGCTTGTCGCAGTTTTGACCCTGTGATAGCTGGTGCACCAGGTAGGGGAGCACATCAAGTGCGATTCAGGATCTACGGTGGCTAGAGCCACTAGCCTCATCGCTGGAGCAAGCGGCGCCACCCTAAATGGTGGCGTCCGCTTCCCCGATGATTTCTTCATCATGGCTGACGCCTTCGCTCCGGGCTAGGACCTCAACTTTGGGAGCCTAGCCTACGTCGTTGACTGCTATGGTGAGCTCCACCCACTAAATGAGGCTACATCGGTAGGCAATGACCCCTGATGCTGCCCGCTCTGCCAGGCCTCTTGGGAGCCAATCTCAAGGTTCTGGCCTAATAGATCCGACGTAGTCTTGGTCTATAGCCCACCATGTCAGACCAGCACCAGATGTTCTACATACTAGCCAATGGCCATCACCAGATCGCTACCGGTAAGGTGCTCCCGCTGCCCGAGTGCTTCGAGTACTACTTCTCAGGCCTGACTTTTGGGATCTAGAATGCGGCGGTGGCCTTCTAGCTAGAGCTAGAGGACCTCATTAGCTGTGAGGCGCCATAGAGTGCTGTCCTCTCTAGTGCGGCAGGGATCAACGTCCCCTCATGGTGCATTCCTCAAAATCCTCTTGGGAAATGGCATGGAGTATGACTCCGACGACATCGACTACTATGCCCTACCTTGCATGTGCTACCACATCGACGGCGAGGACCCTATCGAGGAGGCACCCGAGCTGACACCACTGGACTAGAGTCCCCGTAGCCACGCAAACTACCTTCGAGAGAAGGTGGCTCTCCTATAGGCTTGATAAGTGGACCTAGAGACTACCAAGGTAGTGCTCGAGCACCAAAGACAGGAGCTTGCACAACAACAAGCCGTGCAGCCCCCTATCAATGATGACGATGCCTGCATGGGGCCCCCAGTGCCCTGTGTTTCCCCCATGTGGCCTACAACATGGCAGTCACCGCCTGCCACCTAGAGGACATTTCTGACATGCCAGACCAGAAGAACAATGAGCGGCTACAAGAGGCAAGGTGGCTTCTTCACGCCGCCCTCGAGCAGCAAGCCGACAGTTGCGCCTCCCGGCGCCACGCAGCACCCTCTCAGCCATCCCAGCCAAGGGCCACCATCAACAGGGACCGCTTTGATGTGCACGACCCACCAATGGGAGGAAGCAGTGGTGACTCCTCTAGCAGCAGCTCTGATAGTCCATGGGCTAGGGGCACCAAGCCTCAGTAGGAGCAAAGGTGTGAGCTTTCCACTCACCGTTCGCCCACATGCAACCAAATTAGCGACAACCACAATTTGTGTGACACCATCGAGGCTAGACGCCACGCTTAGGCCTAGCCTCGCACTCTAGAGCACTAGGACGAGGGCTTCGCCGAAGATCTCTTTACCCTCTGGCGTTCGAGGCTGGAATCCGAGCGGCCCCCTACATCAGGCAATTCTAGCCACCGACGCACATCCCCAAGTACAATGGCAAGACCAACCTAGACCATTGGCTAGAGGATTACTGCCTCGCCATGAGGGCCAGGGGGTTGGACGATGGCTTCACCATCTAGTACCTTCCTCTATTCCTATCAAGCTCAACTAGAGCTTGGCTCGAACAGCTAGAGCCTGGTAGCATCTGTTGCTAGGGCGATCTTCGCTCCGTCCTCATTAGTCACTTCCAAGGTACATAGACCTGACCTGGGTACTCATGGGACCTGTGTAATTATAGGCAAAGGACCGACGAGACCATCCGAGAATACATTGAGCGCTTCTCTAAGAAGTGCAATGAGCTCCCCAACATCATTGATGCTGACATGATCAATGCCTTCACCTACGACATGACTTGCGAGGTGCTCGTTCATGTGCTTGGCCACGAGACCCCACACATGACGTGGGAGCTCCTGGACATTGCCACCAAGTACGCCACCAATAAGGAGGCCATCTAGGCTAACTTCAGCGGCAAGGCCAAGGCAACTGACCACCTTAGTGGTGGAGACAGCGGCGATGAGCCTGCCTCGGCCCAACGTCGCTATGACAACAGGGCTAAGGACCAGAAGCACCGAGGGGAGGAGGTGGAGGCCATGGTTGACCATGCCACTAGGCCTTAGCCCCATGGGTGGGGTGTGTGTCCTGAGCACTTCGAGAAGGTGCTCAAGGCCCCTAGCCAATTCCATGGGGGGTAGGCAAAGCACCTCCTCAAGGACTACACCACCATTAGGGGCTACATCCATGGTACCCTTGGCCATTAGGGCAAGGCCTAGAAGCCTGTCCCAAAGGCCGATGAACTGACAAATAGTGCCTAGGAGGAGGACGCCGAGTTCCTTGAGGTAGAATGGTGCCTCATGATCTTTGGGGGCTCCTAGGCGTATGAGTCCCACTGGCAGTGTCACATCACTGAGCTAGAGGTGAACACCGTTCTCACCCTCGCCGCCCTAACATAGCTTCGGTGTCCTAGATGGCCATCTCCTTTGACCTAGGAGACCACCCTGACCGTGTTCCTCATCCAAGATGTTACCCGCTCATGGTTAGTCCGATCGTGGGGATTGCACGCCTCTCCAAGGTGCTAATCAACAAAGGTAGCAGCCTCAACATCCTCTATGTTAGCACCCTAGATAGGATGGGCATCCTGTAGAGCAGCTTGTGCCCCAGCAAAGCATCATTCTATGGGATCATCCTAGGGAATGAGGCTATGCCCCTCGGATGCATCTGGCTCAACATCACCTTTGGCTAGCTAGACAACTTTTGGAAGGAGCCGCTCACCTTTGAGGTGGTGGACTTCCCCAGTGTCTACCATGCTCTCCTCAGTCGGCCATTGTTTACACCAAAATTTGGAAAAAGAATTGTAGGGACTCGAAAGCTCCCAAGATCATATCATCAAGGAATCGATTGCATGAAGGTCGGTATCAGCTGATTCGAATGCAGCACTGGAATCGACTTTCTTCAGATAGCGCTAGCAGATAACAACAAAAGCTACGATCGGCGCCGGGAAAATCATGTTGGACTCTACAAAAAGGGAAAGATTAGGGTCTGAGTTATCTTAAATTAGGAATATTTTCTCTTAGGCCAAAAATTGTGATGAGTTGGGCTTAAGTAGGATTCGTGCGTAGGTTCCGGGTATAAATATTGGACCCCGACTATTGTAAAGGACACACAATCAATCCAATACAAGTTACTTACTTTTTTCGGCTCTGGCCACCCCTTAGGAGTAGGAGTAGAGTAGATCTCAGCGAGTTCTTCAACGAGCAGGGCTGCATTAGTTCGGCCGACCTCTAGCTTGTCTGTAAGTACCATCATGGCTTATACTTCTATTCGTATGGCTACATTGATCCAGTCGACCTCCACTACGACTCTGGTATAAGCTAGTTATCGACTCTTGTTTAGTTCAAGTATAGCTGCATCGATCTGGTCGACCTCCACTGCTTGAACTAGATTAAGGTCAAGTTATCGGCTTTATCTAAGGGTGGCCTCCTTCGGATAGATTCATTAAGTTACCAATATTGCTTATTGCTTTCATTATTTATTTAATTACAGCAATATCACTTCGCCCGATTGGGAGTGATCTAGATCAACCTTATATCCTATTTAAACCATCGTTTGTTAATCTAAACTGATCTAATTTGCATCTTAAACGATGAGTTATATTTTATCAGTTGTTTTATGTCAATCTTGATCGTGCATACTGTGCGGTTAAGGCATGTCTGATCTTGAATAGACCTATTAGCGAACGAAAATCATTCCATGGCATGTTATCACTGGTAGATCTGTTCCTGATAGGGCATGACCTTAACTGTGCGTTATGCATGAATCGGCTATTTTAGCTGATATCTAGTGCTTTCACATATGCAGTTCACGTCACAAGACCATTGAAGGAAAGATAGGTTGAAAGATGTGTTAGCCCCATGATCTTATTATTGTATTATGGCCTACATGATTCTGCCTCATGCCCCACTAATATTAGTAATAAGTTAGGGTTGTCGAATATATTGTTGTTTCTACGGCCTGTATGATTCTGCCTCATGCCCCACTGGTCATAGCGATAGATGAGATCTAATATATTCATTAGATTTATCTTTATTAAATGGTTAAATGATGATGAGATGCTTCTCTTATATAAAAAGGGGATTCGGTTACTTGCAGTCATTGGCTTAGTGTAAACTAATTATTGTTGATATCCTATTGCCATTGATTAATATTTGTCTAAATAATGATGTTCATCTTGAATGATAACCAATTTTCCTCCCATAAACCCATGAGCTTTAAATGATTTATTCTTATGAGTATGCTGGAATCGACTATTTAGTCGATCTCCTTCTACATCGGCTCTTAGAGCCACACATTTGGGACTGTCTGGCAACACCGGCATGTTCTGCCTTAAATTACTGATTAGCTTTCTCTCCTTGTCAATTGCAGGGTCAAATTGACTAGCATGTCTCAGGAGGAGTACGCAGGATCGACCATCCCTACGTTGAAGCCAGGTGGATCTACAGCTCCATCGAGCAGACCCTTCTGGCTTGCTCGTGAGCCCTCGGCACAGGACAAAATTTCATGCTGACAGCCATGCTTTGCCAAGTTCATGGTTGTCCCCAATTACACCTACCAGAAGCTAAAGATGTCCAGCCCTAATGGGGACATCACCATCTAGGGCAACTTTGAACAAGCCTACTACTGCGAGTAGGACTATGTCGCCCAAGCGGATTCAATGTCCACCACCTATGGTCTTGCCATTTCTAGCCATGACATAGGAAGTGCGCCGGTGAAGGAAGGAACCAAGGCAACGGTGACGCTTGGTCGACCGAGCATCGGCGAGGCCCTCGAGGCTCCTAGCGGTAGCGATGGCTCGGCTAGCCCCTCCATCTAGGCACTTGTTGGCATTTCTTAGGGTCACTACTAGGATTGTATCTCCAACAATGGCGCCAGAAATGTTTGTTGATGGTTCATATGTTTGTATATAGGAAAGGGGATTCCGCAAGCCCACAGAACTATCGTGTAGCACTTCGCTTGGTGAGTACCAAGTGTCGAATTTATATTTTCCCAAAGGAAGGCGGTTCAGCGTGTTGGGAAATGTGGCTAGGTAGACTAGGTAGGTATGTTAAACAACTTAGGGTTGGTGGATAAGGAATGTAAAAGAAAAGATAAAAAGAGTTTATCACACAGATAGAGGTAACTAGAAGCATAGTGTAGCTGAGTGTAAGAAGTAGATTATGTAATCTTAAGCAACAAAAGTAGCTTAATGATAGTGAGATCGTCCTTAGTACAAGGGGCATACTTGTGTTGGATTTAACCGAACTTGAAGCACAACGAGCCCTATGTCTTAATAACTAGACTCTACATGGTGGAATACAGAGGAAAAACAGGGTTGTCACCACCTACCACTACCGCAATCTATTCGGAGATCTAGCCATACCTACAAGCAAGATATAGCCTAAGCACCACGCTTAATCTATAAATTCGCTGTTTCGATCTGAGCTCTAGTGAAATAAGATCGAAACACCCTAACCAGATGGTAGAACAAGTACTAATGATGAATGAACTAAACACTAAGATAATAATGATGCAAATGCCAAAGGACAAGCACCTAGGCTCACTAATGATATACAAGAGCAAGATAGGTCTTGACCTAAGAAAAGCTATATTACTGAATAAAGTACTTGACAAAGGAAAGTACTAAATAGAGTAAATGCTAAACAAAAGATTACAAGAGGAGCTATACTAGACCAGAAGACTCTTCTAGATTCTGAGGCAAGCTCCGCTCTACTCTTATCACTACTAGCTAGCTACTACTTCTAAGCTACTACTCTAGAGAGCTTATGAGGGCTTGGAACCTTGGAATGCTTGAGAGCTGCTAAGTGATGATCTCCACTGAGCACCATAGCATGTTTTATCATGTGTAGAGGGCATGGGGGTGCTTGTAGTCAAAGATGAGGCAGTTTGGGGTGACTTGGCCATCGAGCGATGCCAAGGGGCGTCGACCGACCTTCCATCCCACTGCCTTGTAGGTGAAGATGATGGTTGACCCTTGGAGGTTGTTCCATGATAGGTAGGTCAGTTGCCATGGTCAGAATGGTAGTTTGGAGGTCCGTTTGGGCTTCCTGAGTCAATGACAGCGGGACCGTGGATCTAAGGCAACTCAACGTCATCCTTTGGATCAAATCAACTTGGATCAAGGGTGGAGAAGTAGTGTGGAGGCCTTCACATGGATTAGTGATGTGTTAAGGGGGTGGGGCCATCGTGCAATGCTAGGTGGCATCGACCGATGTGGCATGTGGGCCCACGGCCCCTTGCCAAGTCCCATTGCCTCCTATGCACGTCATTTGTCCATTTTTGTAATTTTTGCTGCATACAAATAAATTTTTGAAGTATAAGTGAAACTAGGTGAACTATAAACAAAATATGGCACATGTGTTGTTGCTTTACCTTGGTTTGGGTGGAATGTTGACGGTCAAATTGGGTGTTTAGTGACCCTTGGCTCCTACTTGGCCTACGACGCTAGCCAAGGGTCGGGTGCAAGAAGACAAGCCCCGAGCCATCGAGGCTCGAGGGCTCCTAGACGCTGCATCTCAGGCGTGGCCTTGCTAGTCGCTCCCGCGATAGGGTCATGCATGGGGTGTGACACAAGAAGACAAGTCCCCTCGGCCTCTGGGGGCTGGGCGGCTCCTAGGCCCACACATCAGCCCCTAGAGTCAACCTCCTTCGCCACCAAGAAGACTCTAGAACCTAGGGGAGGCCGGTCCAAGCCGACACAGCATGACATGTAGAGTGTCAAAATAGAGCAGCCGGGCGACGCCCAAGACTTCTTTGGCTCCACGACACCGCCGTGGTCCATAGAGCACCACTGTGTTATACACAATAGGCAATATAAATAATAAAGAATAGTAGATCAAGCACAGGGGACATGAGATTTTAACGTCGAAAACCTTCCCAAGGTGCAAGAGAAAAACCACGGGCACCAGCCAACAAATCTTCACTATATTGGGTGAGATTACAAACGTCGGAGATTTACAACTTGGGGATACCCTAACCTGGGGGCCTTCCCGTATAGAAGTCTATGATGCATCTTTTCTATGAGGGAGGTGGTCCGTATATATAGGGAGGAAAAACCCCACACCCTCGTCTATTAGCAATATAGAACTAATAGATGGTGTAGTCCCTCTTAACGCTAATGGGCCACTTCGCTTCGGCCCAAGCTTGAAGTTGGATCATAGCTCAACAAACTCCACCTTGAGATAAATTCCTTCTTATAGCATAAAATGAACCTTCACTCTAAAACAACAAAGAAATACTTCCGGTGCCAAATAGCCTCTTGGGCTAAATAGTTATACCAACTAAGCTTGAGCAAAGCTTAAACTTAGCAATAGGAACTGGCTTTGTCAACATATCAACAGGATTATCATGTGTGCTTATCTTGCATACCTTCAGCTTACCTTGCGCGACCACATTGCGAACATAATGGTATTTGACATCAATGTGCTTCGTTCTCTCATGGAACATCTGATCTTTAGTGAGACATATAGCACTTTGACTATCACAAAATAAATTAATGCAAGAATCATCTCCACAAAGCTCAGCAAACAAACCTTTCAACCAAACTGATTCTTTACATGCTTCAGCAATAGCCATGTATTTTGCTTTAGTGGTAGATAGGGCAACAACGGGCTGCAATGTTGTCCTCCAACTCACAGCACAACCACCAATAGTGAACACATAACCTGTGAGAGATCTCCTCTTATCCAAATCCGTAGCAAAATCTGAATCCACGTAGCCAGTGAGTCCCTTATTAGTCCTGCCAAACTTCAAACAAGCATTTGTTGTGCCACAAAGGTACCTAAAAATCCACTGAACAACCTTCTAATGTTCTTTACCAGGATTAGCCATGTATCTACTAACCAAACTCATAGCATATGATAAATCAGGACGAGAGTAAACCATGGCATACATCAAAGAACCAACAACACTAGAATATGGAACTCTTGACACGTACTCAAAATCCTCATCCATACTAGCACATTGTAAAGTTGATAATTTGAAATGAGGAGCAATAAGAGTACTAACAGACTTTGCATTATGCTTGTTGAAATGATGAAGAACTTTCTTAATGTAACTTTGCTAACTAAGAAATAACAAACCAGAATTTCTGTCTCTTATAATTTCCATACCTAGAATCTTCTTAGTAGCACCAAGATCCTTCATCTCAAACTCACTACTCAACAGTTTCTTCAAGTAGTGATTTCTTTCTTGCTCTTGGCAGCAATCAACATATCATCAACATATAACAGCAAATATATAGGTGATCCATCAACAAATTTAATGTACACACAGCTATCAAATTCAGACCTCTTAAAACCATGTGATATCATAAAAGAATCAAACCTTTTATATCATTGACGAGGAGACTATTTCAAACCATATAAGGACCTCTTTAATTTGCAAACATGATCCTCCTTACCAGGTACTATGAACCCTTCTGGCTGGTCCATGTATATCTCCTCCTCGAGCTCTCCATGTAGAAACGCAATCTTTACATCTAACTGCTCAAGCTCAAGATCTCACATAGCAACAATACCGAAAAATTATGAATTGAACTATGCTTTACAACTAGAGAGAACACATCATTATAATCAACGCCAGGAATCTGACTGAAACCTTTTGCTACTAACCTTGCCTTAAATCTTGGAGGCTCACTAGGAGACAAACCCTCCTTTCTTTTGAAGATCCATTTGCAACGAACGGCCTTCTTGTGTTTAGGCAAGCGCACAACATCCCATGTGCCATTTTTCTCAAGTGACTGCATCTCTTCTTGCATAGCAGAAATCCACTTCTCACGGTCACTAGAAACAACAGCTTCAGTGTACGTAGCTGCCTCATGAATGTTCTCAACCTGTTCAGCACAACTAAAGGCATAATGAACAATACCACATTCCTCAATTAAACGTGGATGAGGTCCACAACTCCTCTTTGTTCTATGATCTGCAATAGACTAATTTTAAGGCTGCAAAATAGGAGGTGACTGCTGAACAATATCATGAACATTGTTATCAACAATTTCAGTTTCCTCATCATCTAAGCGCTCCACCTGCACGCTAACATGTTCCTAATCCTCATCAAAACCAACTGGTGAAACATCTATGGACAAGCTGTCATTAAACATAATAGATTCATTGAAAACAATGTTCCTGCTCATGAAAGTCTTTTTAGTTTCAGGATTCCATAATTTATATCCTTTAACTCCAGAACCATAACCAAGAAACAAACACTTAATGGCTCTAGGTTCTAGCTTTCCATTATCAACATGAGCATAAGCAATGCAACCGAAAACTCTCAACTATGAATAATCAGCAGGTATACCAGACCATACCTCAATGGGAGTTTTCTTATTAAGTGGGATAGAAGGTGATCGGTTGATCAAGTAATAGGCGGTGTTAGCAGCCTCAGCCCAAAAATGCCTATTCATACGAGCATTGGACAGCATGCAATGCGGTTCATGCACTCAGCCACACCATTCTACTAAGGAGTGTATGGGATGGTGTGGTGCCTGATAATGCCTTCTTCCATGTAGTAATCATTAAAAGCATCAGAACAGAATTCACCGCCATTGTTAGTACGAAGCAATTTTACCTTCTTTTTAGTTTGCCTTTCTATCATAACTTTCCACTCTTTAAAAGCAGCAAAAGTATCATCTTTATTTTTTAGAAAGTAAGGCCATACTTTTCTAGAGTAATCATCAATAATGGTAAGCCTATAATGAGCACCACCATAAGAGGGCTTATAAGATGGCCCCCACAAATCAGCATCTACATAATCAAGTGTACCTTTGGTGGTATGAATAGATGCATTGAATTTTACCCTCTTGTGCTTACCAAAAACACAGTGCTCACAGAACTTTATCTTACCCACAGTGCAGCCATCCAGCAGGTCTCTCTTGATCAATTCTGCCATACCAAGTTCACTCATATGCCCAAGACGCATATTCCAGAGATTAGTTTTACTTGGTTCATCATTAGAAACAGTAGCAGCAGTGATGAAACCATGTAAAGTACTTCCTCTAAGAACATATAACTTTGCAGAATTCATATCACCTATCATATGAATGAGAGAGCCTTTTGATACCTTACACACTCCACCTAAACCGGAGTGTTTGTACTCCTCATCATCAAGTGTGCTGAGGGAGATGAGATTTCTAGCCATCCCTAGTATGTGTCTCACATCTTTTAGTGTGCGTATCATGCCATCATGCATCCTGATCTGAATGGAGCTAATGCCCATGATCTCATGTGGGTTGTTATCTCCCATACGTATGACATCTCCACTCTACACAGACTTGTAAGAACTGAACCAATCTTGTTTAGAGCATATATGAAATGAGCATGCAGAATCAAGTATCCATTCATCATGACCAGCAACACAACCAGCAAACACAACCAGAACATCTCGTGAATTAGAATTATCAACAACGGAGACAACAGAGGCCTTACCATCACCATCGGATTTATTTTTCGGTTTATACGTACTGTTTCTTTTCTCCTTATTCTATAGCTTCCAACAATCCTCAATGGCATGAGTATCTTTCTTATAATAGCTACAGAACTTATCCCTGCCTCTAGACTTCGAACGACCTATACCGTTCTTTCTCTTGTCTCGATTATTGTTGTTGTTGTAGATTTTCTACTCGGGACTGCCTCTAACCTGCAACACTCCACCCTTGGAGGATGACACATCAGACTGAACCATACCTTTCATCTTCTCCCTCATCTAGAGGGCCTCATATACTTCCACAAGGGTTAGTTCATCATAGCTTAATAGTATGGTATCTCAGAAATTTGCAAACGAAGTAGGCAGTGAGCATAACAGTAGAAGAGCTAAATCTTCATCATCAAATTTTACCTCAATCAACACTAGGTCAGCAACGATCTCCTTAAAGATCGATAACTGGTTCATCACCAAACCACCTTCTTGCAGCTTGTGCGTGAACAACTTCATCTTCACGTGCATCTTACTAGTTAGATACTTGGACATGCAGATCCATTCCAGCTTGAGCCAAAGTTCTATGGTAGTTTTCTCCTACAACACTTCATACAAAATATCATTATGTAGATGAAGTTGAATCAGAGATAGAGCCTTACGATCCTTCTGCTTCTCTTCAGCGGTCCATGACTTTTGCCCTTTTCCTCCAAAATCATCTAGCACCTCATCAAGATCCGAACATTGTGCTAGAATTGCCCGCATCTTGACATGCCACAATGCAAATCTCATCTTGTAATCCAGCAGCGGTAGATCAAACTTCATCGATGCCATCATGAAATCCTAAGGTCAAACCAAGCTCTGATACCACTTGTTATATACGATAGGCAACATAAACAACAAATAATAGTAGATCAAGCATAGGGGACACAATATTTTAACGTGGAAAACCCTCCCAAGGTGGAAGGGAAAAACCACGGGCACTAGCTAGTAAATCTTCACTATATCGGGTGAGGTTACAAATGTTAGAGATTTACAACTTGGGGATACCCTAACCTAGGGGCCTTCCCATATAGAAGTCTATGATGCATCTTTTCCATGCAGGAGGTGGTCCATATATATAGGGAGGAAAACCCCCACACCCTCGTCTATTAGCAATACAGAACTAATAGATGGTGTAGTCCCTCTTAACGCTAATGGGCCACTTCGCTTTGGCCCAAGCTTGAATTTGGATCATAGCTCAACACGCTGCAAGACCCTCCTAAACTACAGCACATGTAGACCGTAGACACTTCTCCCCAAACCACCATGTACCCGACCTATCTCGGTATATAAGCGATAAGGTCAGACCTCAGGGGAAGGATCCAAGATAGATCATTCCATTCCTCATTTGATCTGCTCATACTCATCCCCGAGGGCAAGGCAACCTAGAGAGGGGCACCGAGAGCTCCTCTGCTGCATCTATCGTCTTCCTCCTCTCCGACGAGGGGAAGACTCCACCGGCAGCGAGGCAACCTTAGTATTAGCATGGAGCTAACCCTCTACCAAATCTCTCTACACTCTATTGTAACCCCCTAATTTTGGGCGCTCTTCAGTATAAGGATCATTAGCTGCTAGATGTAGGGCACCGATCATCCGGACTAGGATAAACCGTTGTGTCCCCTCTGTGATTCGTGTATTCTTGAGTCCACCTGAGCCACCAAAGACTTGTACTCCAACACTGACTAGAAAAATAATGCTTGTTGTGGTTCCAACCCTATGACAGCTAGCGTACCAAGTAGGGGCCAGTGTCAAGTGTGATATAGGCTCTATGGTGGCTGGAGCCACTCGCCTCATTGTCGGAGCAAGCAGCACCACCCCAAATGGCAGTGTCAGCTTCCCTGGCGAGTTCCTCATCATAGCCAGTGCTTTTGCTCTAGGCCAGGTCCTCAACTTTGGGAGCCTGGCCTACATCACTGACTACTATGGTGAGCTTCATCCACTTAATGGGGCTACATCGATGGGCAACGAGCCCCCGATGTTGCCCCCTCCACCAGGCCTCCTTAGAGTAGATCATGATTTCCTAGCTTGGTAGATCGGGCATGGTCTAGGTCTGCACCCCATCATGTTAGACCAACACCAGATGTTCTATATGTTGGCCAACGTCCACCACCAGATCACCCCCGGGGAGGTGCTCCCGCTGCCAGACCACTTCTGGTACTACCTCCCAGACCTACCTTTTGGGGTCCAGAATGCGGCGGTATCCTTCTAGCTAGAGCTAGAGCACCTCATCAACCACAAAGTGCCACAGAGCGTTGTCCTCTTCGACGCCACAGGGGCTGACGTCCCCTCACAGCGCACCTTCCTCGAGATCCTCTCAGGGAATAGCCTGGAGTACAACTCTGATGACATTGACCACTACACCCTGATGTGCATGCACTATCATGCTGGCGGTGAAGTTCCCATCAAGAAGGTGCCAGTGAAAGCATCTAGGCCCCTAGTTGGGTTTCAGTGATTAATGACAATATAAGATTACTATGACTAACGTGTGTTTTGCAGAGGCAAATTAAGTTAGGTCATGGTGATGGCAATTGATTGGGCAATCATGGTTGTCATGCCCCTACGATTGAAATTATTTCGGTTTTCAAAGAATGGACGACAAGGCTAAGGATGGACTAGTTCTAAGTGTCGTTTGGTGTTGAAGAGACACTTAGAGTAGTTTAGGACTTTGTTTTTCCTTTGGCCATACTATTAAGGGGGGTATGGACTAGTAGCTTGACCTAGGTGAGTCTAATGGGTTAGCTATGGTGCACACTTGTCAAATCTAGCACTAGGTAGCTCAGGAGTAGCCCTAAGATCAATGGGAGCAAACTTCATTCATATATGATTTCGAGTTGGAAGTAAATTGAGGGTCAAATGTTTACCGGACGCTGATCCAGTTGTGATCGGATGCTGGCAATAGAGTCGAGTCAGTTCATTTGATTGAGGAGAAGTCATCTGGTTTTGATCAGACACTGAGTAAAAACTGACCGAACGCTGGGTGCCAGAGTCCGATCAACTCCAGTAAGGTTCTAGAGAGGGAGAATCCTAATCGGACGCATCCGGTTAGTGCTGATTGGATGCTGGTCAGGATCTGGTTACTGATCGGACGCTAAACAGCAAAGTGACTAGACTTTGGGTGCCAGCGTCCGGCCAATATCAGTAAGGTTCTAGAGAGCAGTTTTCATGACTAGACGCGTCCGGTCAGTGCTGACCAGACGCAGGTCAGAGTCCGGTCACACCTTAATGGCTCTATGGCAGGGAGAACTGAACGGAGCTTCCGGTCACCTTGACCGGAGCGTCCGGTCACCCCGCATAATGCTGACACAACCTCCTAATGGTTCATTTTGAATGAGGGGGTATAAATACTTCCTCTATTCATCCAAGGGAGGTCTCTTGCCCATTTGATCAGCTGAGAAACACCCTTGAGAGTGCTTTGGAGAGCAAGAGCCTAGTGAGGTGATTGAGATTTGAGAATCCAAGATTAAGGCCTCATTAGTGCAAGGAGAGTAGCAAGTGTGCATCCACCATTCTCATTATGCTTGTTGTGGTCAAGTGAGAGTTTATGCTTATTACTCTTGGTGATCGCCATCACCTAGATGGCTTGGTGGTGATCGGTGTCGCAGAACCAACCAATTTATAAGAGTACAAGTACAATGGCAACCCACGAGCGATCACGCTATCATACTTGAACCCATATAAACCCAGTAGTCCGTCGAGTACCACGACGGGTCTCGATAAACGATTTACAACAACCAAGATCGTACATGATTCAACATACATGTCACATATTACATAAAGTTCACAGATACATTTTCATCATCAGAGTATGAAGCAAAGTTATTATAAACCAAGTTTGATAGATAAAAGCGAAAGCAAATTAACTTTTGAAGGTAAAGTTTCCAACATAGTTTAATACAGTGCCGAAATGCGATCACAGTCCACAAAAGTAGTAGAGGGATTAATAAAGAAGCCTGCCTAAGGCTTACTCCTCATCCATAGTGAGATAGAAGCAACTCTTGCAATAACCAATATACACAGTGCCATCTGCAATAATGGGGAAATAAAACCCTGAGTACGAGAAGGTACTCAGCTAGACTTACCCATCATAAACTAGAAATAAAATGACTCCAAGGATCATGCAAGGCTGTATAAGTGGAGATAGCTTGACAATAGTTTACATAAAAGCGATTAACTCAGTTATACAATTATGATTTCGTTATCAAGTTAATTATAACTATCTATCTCTAAATTAGCAACTAACATGTGCCAAACATGTGGTATATCATTTTAAAAGCATACAATAGTAACCATAGCCGGTATTGTAATTCTATATTCATTCGAACCATCATATTCCATAACACAGTTACTATGATGTTGGGGCTAGCCAAGTTTCTCACTATCCGGGAGAGACGGTGATTCGAATCTATTTCAACCAGCTAGGAATTTATTCCTAACACAAACCTAGGTAGACCAGATGATTAGTCGCCTTAGGTCACCTTTGGTACAACTCAGGTCCACATTTCGCGGGTTCGTACCGCGCCGCATAGTCGGGGACACCAAATGCCAGGACGTTCAGGACTACCCTGCCCTTGGACAAAGTTTGGCACCCTACAAGGAGCGTACAATAGAACGGGGCCCAGCCTGAGTTGAGCTACTCTGCTTCACGGTCTGAACAAGTTATCCGACCAGCTAAGTGATAGGCATGCGTTCAATCTTGTCAGAAGTGCCAATAACGGTATGATCCTTAATTGGCACAGACAGAATCACGTGAGTCAACCTACGCATAGACTCTGCCCGGCCTTGATTTTCTTTTACCCCATGGTTCTGTTCCACGATAGCAAATATAGCCAACCGTGCTCCGGTATCCACCTATATCTCGCAGGTGATAGGAAATCACCCGACTTCTACCGGTCTAAGTATGGCTAAGCATATATTCAATCCTGGACCTACACAGGGTTACGATGCATATATCTGGGCAAGGAATTTATATGCATCAAGTGGTTCCATTCAATTCTTATAACCTAATGCATCAATCATAAGGACTTAAGTAATCATTTGTAAAATACTGGGAGACTTAGAATGCTCCGGGGCTTGCCTTTCAGAAAGGATGTGGGGTGGTGATCAGGGCACTCTGAAAGCTCTTCTGGGTTCTGCTCCTCGCCTTCGGGAGCTACGGCTTGAGGATTCTCCTACTGGTCCCCTTCCTCTACTTCGTCGAACTCCAGTAACGTTATTTCTTCTACCGATCCTAGATGCATGAATATAACATAAGGTATAGCGAATGCGTATATGTTGACAAGTATAGTTGCATGATCAGTGATGAATGCATTCTTGTAAGTATTCTTAACATCATGGTGCTAAAGTAATAACAAGTGTATCATGTTTTACTGAGTATGTGCATATCTCTTCTTAATTACTCAATCAAACACTTCAGCAGTTCATGTACCACACTACAAAACAGCAGCTACTTATTTTATTCATAACTAAAGTTCTACTTATCCAAATGTGGTGATCTTGGACTTTCTGGAAAGCTTATAAAATTGTCTACAACTCTTATTTAATCACCAAAAGCTAATTCACAATTTATCTTAACCAAAATAGAGACAAGCCATCTGGTGCTGTCCAGAAATTTCCATAGAGCAAGCAATTCGGAAATACTAACTTTGAACAGCCATAACTCCTAAACTCTTTGGCCTATTGCTCTGAAATTTTAACACCAGATACATGAAGAAGTTTTCTACAACTTTGTTATTAACCAGTTTTACAGCAAACACCATTTTTACCATGCAACATACCAAACTACCAAATCTGTCCGAAAACTCTTCCAATTCGCATTATAAAGCAACAATACTTTTACTTCATGTAAGCATTCAAAGTTTGACAACACAATGTCTACCAACAGTTTAAGCATACCAAATACACTCAAGAAAACAGAATGGTAAGGCCCAAACTATTTATTTAAATGCCTTTATTATTTTATTTAGATACTTAGGTTAAATAATAAACATATACTAAATGTGTATCATAAATTCTCAACAATTTACACTGCCTTACTAATGCTACCAAATGACTACTGTAAAAGTTTCATGCCATTTTACCAAGTAGAACATTCTATAAAAAATGACAAGGCAGAAAGGCCTATAATAGCAAAAATAGAAAACCCTAGTGAAAAGTGTCAAGCAATAGATTTTATATTTTTCTTGTCATCCATATGGTACTAGGATAACCTCCAACAAATTTCATGAATATTGGATTCATAAATAATTTATAAAAATTCATACAAGGATTACCTATTTATAAAAGAAAAATCTATAATTACAAATCTACACATGCACTGATCCTCAAATTTTTACCAGAGCTCATACATCTCAAGAATAGCTTACCACAAAAATTTTGATAATTTTTGGAGCACAGGACATCTAGATATAAAATAAACAAGTTTGCATGCATTCAAAAACACATTTCAAGTTTCAATTTAAATCATCCAAAAACTTTACTGAAAATGCTAATATCATATTTTTTCCTAAATACTACACTTCACCAAGACCTTAACCAAATTTGAACTACAAATTTTTGATCTCCCAAACTCCAGATATAAAATTTACAAGACAACTTGAAATCTGGAATTAAATGAACTATCCTACTCTCTACTGTCGCTGACCGGTGGGACCCGCCCGACAGTGGACCCCACGCGTCAGTGACTCAGAACAGGGCAGCAGCGCTGCTTGATACCGCGTGGCCACGGCTCGCCACCGGTGAGCTTTTACGGTGAAGCCAAGGGCACCATCGTGACCTACAGCTCAAACCGCATTGGATTGTCAAGTGGTGACCGTGCAGGTGCGGTGGAGCGGGCTCATCGCCGGCCATGGCGGCACGGCAGCGCTGCTCTGCATGTGCTAGCCGTCTCCGGCCACGGCGAAGCCTGGCAAAGCGCGCAATAGCACCATGGCATCTATGCGACTGTGACTAAGCAATCTAGGCGGCTAGAGGTACTCTGACGAGGTACGGCCACAGCAGCAGCCACAACAGCACTATGGCGATGGCATACCCGTGATGGCGCAAAGTGAGCAGTGGCTCACCTAGGGCTCAAATGAGGGCGTTGCAAGGTGGAGACGGTGGAGACAGTTGAGGCAGAGCTGCTAGCGTGACCGATTAGCAACTAGGGCGGAGGTGAGCGCTGGCGAGCTCGGCGGAGTAGCGGCGACGGTAATGGCGTTGGCGGCTGCGCTGGGGCGAGAAGGAAGCCGAGGGAGTGCGGGGTAGTGCGGGCGGGCGCAGGGAGTGATAAGGCACGTGCTGGCCTAGCTTGGCCACACGGGGCAGGGTGCCAGTGATGCATGGCCGTGATTCGGCTCCACACGGCGTGCGAGCCCTACTGATGTCGGCCAATGAATCGGCGTCATTCAGTTCGTCAGTTAAGCGATGCAAGGTCTGATAGCATGTTTTGGTGGCGTTAATTCTCTTAAACCGTGACGTAACAGTGCATACTATCTAAACCAAAAGTGTAGCTCTATGTACCAGTTACATATTCTCTTCAAAGATCGTGTGCTAACTCGCAACCAAAACCGAGTTAAATCACCCTAAATGTCAGCTCGTCAAGCTGTTTAACATCTAGACAGAAAAAAAATTCTAAGTGTAGGAATCAGTGTATTAGTGATTTTTGTGAGCCCAATTCAAGCATGTTAGGAGCTAAACCAGTCAATAACCCAAAAATAAAAGTTGTTCCTCTTGCCAAATACTACAACTTTGCTTTAGTGACCACCTCCATGCAAGGTCTCTAGCACATAGTTCAAACTTGGTTAAACCTATTACATTCAATTGATGGTATACATTCAAACTAGGGCTTAGTGACCTATTTACCCCCAAACATGAATATCAAAGTTGTTCATATTGATACTCTAAACATGTGTTAAGCTAATTGCAAGGTCACACAATCATTTCATGTATTAGTCACACATAGGGCTATCCAGGTTAACACATGTAACATTACTTAAGTGCTTGATCATGAAAGGTGACATTCATGAACAATGTTCCATTTGCTAACCTAAGTGTTGCTAACATGTTTTTGTGACTCATATCCACCAATTACCTATATACACTCATGATCATATCTATATACACATGGAAACATGAAATACTAAGAAATGTTGCATATGTTTCAATCAAATGTTTCAAGTGTAAATGCTTATATATGAATGCTTAATGATCATGCTCATGCTATGCAAGTCAAGTTATGTAAGGCTAACACCTAGGGTGTTACAATCAGGAGTTTGGTGATCATCCGACGGAGCTTGTGGATGACCCAACTCAAATTGTGAGCGGTTGTGGGCGATTCACCGCGAGGGAGTGTCGAAGAATCAGCCCGTAGAGAGCACTTGATCCTTGCGTGGATCAAGGGGGAGCTACACCCTTGAATGGATGCTCCAACGAGGACTAGTGGAGAGTGGCGACTCTCCGATACCTCAGCAAAACATCATCGTGTTCCTTCTCCTCTCTTTACTTTAAGCATTTACATTTGAGCAATTCAATTCTTGTCTTTACATTCTTAGAATTGCCATGCTAGAGTAGGATTGGAACTTAAGGTGCTAAACTTTTGTGCGGTAGATCAATAGAATCACATTCTAGACACAAGAGGTGAAGTGGGCTAAGTGTAGGGTTTAATTATTGCAAAGAATTTTAGAATTAGCCCAATTCACCTCCCTCTTGGGCATCTTGATCCTTTCAATTGGTATCAGAGCCTTGTGCTCACTTATTTAGGCTTAACCACCTAGAGAAAGAAGTCCCACTGGATGGACCTCCACCTATCTTTGAGGGAGATGATTTTCCTTATTGGAAAATCTACATGGAGGCTTACTTAGAAGCTCTAGATGTTGGAATTCTTAGAGCCACCTCTCAAGGTTTCCTAAAACCTAGGGATCCTGCACATCTACAAGGCGATGAGGTCAGTTATGAGAAAAGAAATGCAAAGGCTAGAAACACCATCTTTAGAGGCCTTTGCAAAGATGTGTTTAATCATGTGCAGAACCACAAGGACACCCATGCACTATGGTCAGACATTTGTGTGCTCCATGAGAGAACTAAGAGTGAGCATGAGGAACACTATCAACTTGTCATGAAAAAGCTTAATTCATTTGAGATGCTTCCAAAAGAAAGTGCTAATGAAATGTACTCATGCTTAAATGTTCTTGTAGAGGAAGTCAATGGGCTTGGACTCACACAAATGCAACCATCTAATGTTGTAAGAAAGATCTTGAGTGTCCTCCCCATTGACAAATATGGGCATATTATGACCGTGCTTCATCAAGGTGACCTTTCCACCGCTACACCAACTCAAATCTTGGGAAAGATCAACGCACATGAGATGTATATGCACATCACACCCCAAGATGGCTCATCTTCCACCAAGAAGAAAGACTTGGCATTCAAGGCTAGCCAAGAGAAGGGCAAAGCAAGAATTAAATATGAGAGCTCAAGTGATGATGATTGCAAGTCTTGCTCTCATGGTGAGAAGAACTACCAAGATGCTAAAGAAGCTCAACAAGAACTATGTCAAATTTGATGGAAAGAAGAAGTTCTTCACTAGCAATAGAAGGAAGCCAACCTCAGAGATGGATTGCTACAATTATGGAGAACTTGGTCATCTAGCACATCAATGCCCCAAGCCCAAGAAAGACAAGTACAAGAAGAAGTACAAGGGCAGGAAAGATGACTCAAGTAATGAAGATGAAGATGAGAAGAAGAAAAATAAGCCATACAAGAAGAAAGATGGAAAGAATAAGGATTTCCACAAGAAGAAGAAAAATGGCATGCCATACATCATCGGTGATTGGCTCACGGATATTGATTCATCAAGTTGCTCATCCGATGATGATAGTGAGAATGAGAAGGTGGCCGCTATTGTGATTGACTCCTCATCATCTTCACTGACACCACCGCCATCATCCTCTACACACCTATGCCTTATGGCCAAGGGTGAATGAAAGGTATCAAATGATGATGAAAGTAGTGGTGATGAACATGCTAGCAATGATGATAGTGATAGTGATGATGATGAATTTGAATCACCTTCACATGATGATCTTGCTAAATTGCTAAATCAATACAGTAAGATCATTAGAAAGTCAAGAGCTAAGAATAAAAAGCTAGAACTTAAGAATGACTCTCTTTTAGCTAAATGTGACAGCGGAAAAGGCAAGTGTTGAGCTTAGAGAAGCAAATGATGCTATATCATCCAAACTCAAGGAGCTCAAATCTTCTAAGAAAGAGCTTAAAGAAAAACATGATAAACTTGAGGGGATACATAATGAGCTCATCACTAGCTACAATATGCTAAAAGAAGATTATACCAACCTCAAGGTTAATCATGATAATCTTGTTATCTCTCATGAGTTTTTATCCAATGAGTCACATGATGCTACTAACCATGTTGTTAAGATTGATATAGCTACATCATGTGATGATTTGATTATTGAGAGCATTGAGCAAGGTTCTAGTAGCAAAGGCAAGCAAGTGGTTGAGTTTGATAACTATGATGAGTATGTCAAGATCAAGGATGAGAATGAGAAGGTCAAGAAAGATCTTGAAAAGCTATCAACCACCAACACCATTGTGATAGAGAACCTTGAACATGATAGTGATCTAGCTCTTGAGAATGAGAAGCTTAAGGAAGAGAACAAGAGACTCAAGAAGGAGAAAAATCATGATGAACTCAAAGAAGAGAACAAGAAACTCAAGTTAGAAAAAGAACATCTCAAGACCGGATTGAGCAAATTCACAAGAGGTCAACATCTTCAAAGTGAGCTCATGAACACCATCATGAAGATGGATAGAAGTGGAATTGGATACTTGGCACATCAAGAGAAGAAGACTCAAGCACAACACCAACAACAACACAAGTCAAATCCAAAGCCAAAGAGGTGTTTCGAGTGTGGACAAGAAGGCCACTTTGCCCATGAGTGTCAAACTCCACCACCATAACCTTTGCCTAAGCATGCTAGACCCTTTGCTTTCAATGCTCATTACATGCTTAGAAAGGATTCTAGTGGTAAAATGAAAGTCATGTTCTTAGGACCTCTCAACAAGATAGGCCAAAGAAAATTTGTGTTGCAAAGTCACTTGTTGAGAAAGTCAAGGGCCCTCAACAAGTTTGGGTCCCTAAACAAGCTTGATCTCTTGTGTGTATGTGAACTACAAGACTGGTGGAAGTCATTGGGTAATTGATAGTGGTTGCACTCAACATATGACCGGTGATCCTCGTATGTTCACCTCACTAGATGAAGAAGTTGATGGTCAAAAAAGAATTACATTTGGTGATAACTCAAAGGGCAAAGTCAAAGGATTGGGCAAAGTGGCAATATCAAATCATCATTCAATCTCAAATGTCCTATATGTTGCTTCATTGAGCTTCAACTTGCTATCCGTTGGACAATTGTGTAATCTTGGCTTCCAATGCTTGTTTACTGAGAAGGAAGTGGTTGTATCTAAGAAACATGATGATCAAGTTATATTCAAGGGATTTAGATACAACAACCTATATCTAGTGGATTTCACCTAGATGCTAACTTGAAGACATGCCTATTCACCAAAACAACTCTTGGGTGGTTATGGCATAGAAGACTTGCTCATGTTGGGATGAGCTCACTCAAGAAGCTTATAAAGAATGAATTGGTGAGAGGATTGAAGGATGTGAAATTTGAGAAGGACAAGCTTTGTAGTGTATGTCAAGCCGGCAAGCAAGTTGCAAACACTCATCCTACAAAAGCTTTCATGTCAACCACAAGAGTGCTAGAGCTCCTTCACATGGACTTATTTGGACCAATAACTTACAAGAGTTTGGGAGGAAATCTTTATTTCCTTATGATTGTTGATGACTACTCTAGATATACATGGGTGTTCTTCCTTCTTGACAAGACCGAGGTTGCTTCATGCTTCAAGAACTTTGCCAAGAGAGCACAAAATGAGTTTGAAGTGAAGCTCAAGAAGATAAGAAGTGATAATGGAAAAGAGTTTGATAACACAAACATTGAAGCTTATTGTGATGAAGTTGGGATCAAGCATGAGGTCTCTGCAACATATACTCCTCAACAAAATGGTGTAGTTGAGAGAAAGAACTGGACACTTATCACTCTTGCAAGAATAATGCTTGATGAGTACAACACACCTGAAGCTCTATGGGCGGAAGCTATCAGCACCGCATGCTATGCATCCAACCGCCTATTCCTTCAAAAGTTTCTTGGTAAGACACCTTATGAGTTGCTCAATGGGAAGAAGCTGGACGTCTCATTCTTTCAGGTGTTTGGTTGCAAATGCTACATCTACAAGAAGCGGCAACACCTAGGGAAGTTTTAAAGACATTGTGATATTGGCTTTCTTATTGGTTACTCATCAAAGTCCAAAGTATATTGAGTATTTAATTATGTCACCGGCTTGGTTGAAGAAACATATGATGTGGAATTTGATGAATCTAACGGCTCCCAAGGAGCACATGAGAATCTTGATGATATAGGTGATGAACCATTGAGGGAGGCTATGAAGAACATTCTAGTTGGAGACATCAAGCCTAAAGATGATGAAGATAATGTACAAGTGATTGATCCACCTTCTTCATCAAATGTGCCACAAGATAGTGATAAAGGTGGGAGAGTAGAAAATGAAGATACTCATGTCTCTCATGATCAAATGGTGGCACAAGCTCAAGATGTTGATGCTCCACAACTTCCCCCTCAAGTGGTTGATAGAAGAAATTCACCTCTACTACAAGCTCATCCACAAGATCTCATCATAGGGAGTCCTTCAAAGGGTGTAATGACTTGATCCCAAAAACTTGCTTCATTTATTGAACATCACTATTTTGTCTCTTATGTTGAACCTAAGAATGTAGAAGAAGCTCTTCAAGATTCGGATTGGATAAATGCCATGCATGAAGAGTTGAACAACTTCATTCGCAATGAAGTTTGGACTCTTGAAGAGCGACCACAAGGTGCAAGAGTCATTGGAACAAAGTGGGTGTTCCACAACAAGAAAGATGATCAAGCTGTTGTAGTGAGGAACAAGGAAAGACTAGTTGCAAAGGGGTTCTCTCAAGTTGAAGGGTTGGGTTTTGGAGAGACCTTTGCATCGGTTGCAAGAATTGAAGCCATTCATATCCTCCTTGCATATGCATCACATCATGAAATGAAATTATATAAAATGTATGTTAAAATTGCATTTTTAAATGGCTTTATAAATGAACTAGTCTATGTTGATCAACCTCCTGGGTTTGAAGACCCTAGATATCCTAATCATGTTTATATGTTGTCCAAGGCGCTATATGGGTTTAAGCAAGCCCCAAGAGCTTGGTATGAACGCCTTCAGGATTTCCTCATTGAGAAGGGCTTCACCATTGGGAAGGTCGACACCACACTATTCACCAAGAAGCTTGATAGAGAAATCTTCATTTGTCAAGTATATATTGATGATATCATCTTTGGATCATCAAATGAAGATTATTACAAATAGTTTGGTGAATGGATGTCGAAGGAGTTCAAGATGTCAATGATTGGAGAGCTTACATTCTTTCTTGGTTTTCAAGTCAAGCAAATGAGAGAAGGGATTTTCATCTCTCAAGAAAAGTATACCAAGGATCTTCTCAAGAGGTTCAATATGAATGAATGTAAGCCAATCAAGACACCAATGCCATCTAATGGACATCTCGACCTAGATGAGGGAGGTAAAATGGTAGATCAAACTCTCTACCGCTCTATGATTGGTAGCTTGTTATATTTAACCGCATCTAGGCCCAACATCATATTTAGTGTGTGTATGTGTGCTAGATTTCAAGCTAATCCTAAGGAAGCTCATTTGATTACCGTTAAAAGAATCCTTAGGTACCTTAAGCACACACCAAGCATTGGCCTTTGGTATCCCAAAGGAGCTAGATTTCAATTAGTTGGCTATTCTGATTTGGATTATGCCGGTTGCAAAGTTGATAGGAAAAGCACATTCGAAGGGTGCCATTTGCTTGCTAGATCACTTGTGTCTTGGTCCTCCAAGAAGCAAAATAGTGTGGCTTTGTCCACCGCCGAAGCGGAATACATTGTCGCGGGTGCTTGTTGTGCACAAATACTTTATATGAAGCAAACTTTGCTAGACAATGAGAGTGTGGTAAAGCTTGCTAACAATCTGGTTCAACACTCTCACACCAAGCACATAGATATCTGCCATCACTTTCTTAGAGATCATGTTGCTAAAAATGATATTTCACTAGAAGGTGTAAGGACCGAGGATCAATTGGCGGATATCTTCACTAAACCGCTAGATGAGGCTACATTTTGTCGGTTGAGGAACGAGCTCAATGTGCTTGATTTTAGTAACTTCACTAGAAAATGGGCTTGTGTTGTCCCTTGCATTTCATTGTAATATGCAACATATTTAATTTTTGGTAATGCATTTAGGGCTTGTCTAACATGGTTAAGATAACCAGCGAAAAGCATGTGAAGAAGCTTAACCTTGGATCAAACTTGACAAGCAACTAGAATTACTCTTAAGTATTGCATTGCATATGCATGTGTGTTGTTTTGTCGTTTCCATTCGATTATCCTTTTATTGCCTATTTTCTTAAAAAGAATTATAGCCTCAGGAAAATACTTTGAAAATTTTGTGGGTTTAACAAAGGTCACTCACAACAGTCCCAATTGGTGTTTATTTGGGTCTTATTAAAGTTGCGACTTGATTGGGAACAAACAGCGCGAAGGAACATTGAAGATTTGCTGAAAAAGAGTGATCGGATGCTGCATCGAACTCTAGGGTCTAGCATCTGGTCAGTTTACAGGAGGTGAACAGAAGCGTAAAGGAGTGACCAGATGCTGAAATAGTGTTCTCCCTGTGTCTGGTCAGACGGTGGTCCTACATCCGGTCAAACAAAGAAAAGGAATATAGGACTGGCCGGACTCTGGCTATGTCCGATCAAGGGTAACCGGATGTGTCTGGTCACGACTCGAGGGGATTTGGACCTCTCTAGAGTCGACCGGACTCTGGGTGGCAGCGTCCGATCAGTAGAAGTCAGTTGGATCTAGGACTCTATTTCGTTTCCTTTCTTAATCCATCATGGGGGCCACCATATAATCCAATTGCCATACGCGCCACCTGACCTAACCCTGTACCGCATCCATCTTCCATCCGCCATAGCGAGCCCAAGCCCTAGCCATGCCATCGCCGCCGCACTGCTCATGCCCTGCATATGCCACCATGCCCATGCCACCTCACCCACACTGCTCCCGCGCCACCGCACGCTCTCGTGCCCACACCACTCCTGATCCGCTGCATGCTCCCATGCCCACATCGCTCGCCCATGCCACCTGCCTTAGCCACTAGTGATGCCGTCGAGATCCACTGTCGTGCACTAGCAACACCTATGATCATCTCTCCACTGCATTGCTTGGCCTTCGCACAACGTCACACTGGAACCCTAACCCTAGCCAATTCTAGGTTGTTTCCTACGATTCGTTCCTCTGTTGTTGGGTCATTGATTCATTGTTTTGTCAGTTAGCAAGCCATCGCCTCTAATTTCATATCTAATGCTTGCTTCTTAGGGTTTTGCATCTCTAGATGTATATTGTAATTATTCATATATCCAATCTATTTTATCGTACAGTGAGTTGGTGTTCATGAGGTTCCTTTGGCAGTGGTCAGTAAACTCGAGGCCAAGCCTATGAGTACGGTTAGAGGCCAAGCCTTGGTAGTGTCAGTTGGCAGTCGATTCTTGTCTATGGCAGTAGTTCTTTTTAGCTCTAGCAATGGCACATGTCAAGAATGTCGGAGGTGGTCTAGGTGATGAGGATCCGAGGCCTCCTCCTCACTTGTCTGCTCAAGAGAAAGGCAAGGCCAAGAAGACCACAACAAAGAAGCGAAAGCTTGTTGATGTGGAGGCTGAGAGAGCAGCAGCAGTTGTAGCCACTGTAGAGCGTGTAGAGAGAGGGGGAGCTCAGAGTGGTGTTTGCATTGCAGACCAGCTTTCACTAGCTTAGAGGGCCACCATCGAGCAGGTTGAGCGTCGTCATGGTAGTCCAGCTAGGACTGTCATGCTTGAAGGACGATGGGTTGCTATAGAGGAGAGTCAGTCTCAAGGGGAGCCATAGTAGCAGACATAGCCAACAGAGCAGTTAGAGGGCACCTAATAGACAGAGCAGACTCAAGAGACAGAGCACACCAAGGAGATAGAGCAGGCACCTCAGCCATAGTTATGACACTCTAGTCGTACTCATGCTCAGGTGACACCAAGGCCTGAGACACAAAGTAGGGGTTCTTGTGCACCTCCTAGACCATAGAGTCTACCTCCAGTGACTCATCTTGACTTGAGGGCTGCCACAGCCAAACAGGTGCAGCAGCTTCGATTTTTGTAGTTTGAGGACTGGTTTCCGCTGAGGCGGGATGAGCGTGCTTCAGAGGGATTCTATACACTACTGCAAGAGGATTTCTATAATGCATATCTTAACAGTGGGGTTGCATTCAGATCTTAGCGAGTTTGCTCCATTGAGTCAGTTATTGTAGCAGTAGGAGACAGATCCGCCCTCATCTATCTTATCTATTAGGGCTGATAGACCTTCTAGGACGGACTGGGTGGTATGTTCCATCATGGGTCTATGAGTTCTATGCTACACTTTGGATTGACCCAGGGCACAGGTTCATACACTTTGCATTCAGAGGCCATGACTATAGGCTGATGAGCTTTAGGGTCAGAGAAATTCTTAGGATACCAAAGTCACCCATCCACCTTTACGAGGTTTACTACAATCAGACAGAGCCTCCCAGATGCCCTCACGGCAGTCTTATGCCTCCCACAGATCTGGTCAGACCCTACTTCACAGAGCCTTTTGGCGAGGGGCCAAGCAGGACAGCTAGGGATCTTACTCCTACAATTAGGTTGCTTGATGCTATCATGAGGAGGACCCTACTCCCGAGGATGGGTTATCATGAGGGATTGACTTGCATCTAGTTATGGCTAGTGAACTCTCTAATTCAGCAGACAATATTTGACATTTGGGATGTTATTCTATCAGAGATGGAGGACACTCTTGTAGAGGGGTTTAGAGGCCATTGTCAGCTGCCTTATGCTCACTAGATCACATTCTTGATTCACAAGGTAGTTACAGTGAAGTCCCTAGAGACTATGGCAGAGTATACATGTGCTACTATAAAGTTTCCTCCATATAACATGACCTAGATGCTCTATCATAGCAGAGCGAGGACACCTAGTCAGCTGTGTCGTCACCTAGAGGTGCTAGAGACTATAGCCCAGCAGGATGAGATCATTAGGGGTGTAGCAGCGATAGAGGAGGAGCAGCTAGACGCTCAGTAGGAGGGTATAGTCAAGAGCAACCCTAGTGATAGTTCTATTGATGATTATTAGGATATCCCTTAGATGCCTCCTTGATGACATGACAGTGAGTCCGGTGTCTCTAGCTTAGCTCCACCACAGCCACCATAGACAGACCCCGCTCTTCTTGCTATTCTTGAGCGGATGAGGCAGGATCAAGCATGCCAGGCCTAGGAGACCATAGCTACACTTGCACAGGTTTAGGCTAGATAGGATGAGTTCCAACGATAGCAGTAGGCCCTATAGCAGTAGCAGCAGCAACAGGCCATGCAGCAGTAGTAGCTCCTAATCTAGTAGCAGTTACTTGGTTTTATGTAGCATGTCATTACTGCTATTGGATCTGCACCACCATAGTTTACACCCTAGCTTGGCTAGCCTGTCACCACTATAGTGACTCTAGCTTTATAGCCTAGTGGGCTTTAGAGTCAGGGACAACCAGCTACATAGTTTGCTTCACTGACAGAGCAGGTGTCCTAGTGGTTTGCTTCTCTAGTGCTAGCCCAAGGTCCTTCCTTCACACCTATTATCATGGGCTTCACACCAGCTCAGAGCTCCTCAGTGCTTGTGACTAACACCCCAGTTTCTAGGAGCCTTGGTGCAACATTCAGCGAGCTTATAGGGTAGCCTACACCGCTAGAGCTATGAGTCCCTACTCCTACCATAGTCGCTCTAGTTACCGGGACTATAGAGACGCTCCCTTCATCTATTGCATCATTAGAGCCAGCTGCTATAGTGGTACCTACAGAGTCATAGGACGCACTAGTCCCATAGTAGACCCAGAACGCTTCAGCTTCACTTCCAGCGACACAGGGTCAGACAGCTCAGAGCTCCGAATCAGAGGATGATGCTACATAGTTTCAGATCACTTACCGCACCTCAGCACCTGACTCGCCTGCTCCTGCCCTACCGACTGACGCTTAGGTTTTGGTGCTTGATGCCAAAGGGGGAGAGGGATCGAGTATGTTAGATCTAGGGGGAGCGATATATCTAGGGGGAGCTTATGATTTATTATATTTGGCTTTTTATGTGTGATGCATTACTATGCATTCATGTTTACTTTCATGCATTGAACTGCATACGTGTGATTGTTATATTTATGTGATACGTGTGATACTTATGTGACATGTGACATGTGTGCTCTCTACTTTGATCTTTATATATGTCATTTCACTTCATTATGCTCATTTGGTTTGCTTCCGCGTTTTACTCCGATTAAAATGAGCTTTATTTCTTGTACTCATGCTTATTTCATATCTATTGAGTACATCATGTTGGCTTGGGTCATATAAGCATGTCTAACTTCTTTGCTCTTATTGTCAAAAGCGTATATGAACCAAGCATGTTGAAAACCTCATCTCTTTTACATACTCGAGGTTGTATTGTCATCAATCACCAAAAAGGGGGAGATTGAAAGCATCTAGGCCCCTAGTTGGGTTTTGGTGATTAATGACAATACGAGATTACTATGACTAACGTGTGTTTTTCAGAGGCAAATTAAGTTAGGTCATGGTAATGGCATTTGATTGGGCAATCATGGTTGTCATGCCCTACGATGGAAATCATTTTGGTTTTCAAAGGATGGACAACAAGGTTAAGGATGGACTAGTTCTAAGTGTCGTTTGGTGTTGAAGAGATACTTAGAGTAGTTTAGGACTTTGTTTTCCTTTGGCCGTACTATTAAAGGGTGTATGGACTAGTAGCTTGACCTAGGTGAGTCTAGTGGGTTAGCACTAGGTAACTCAGGAGTAGCCCTAAGATCAATGGAAGCAAACTTCATTCACATATGATTTTGAGTTGGAAGTGAATGGAGGGTCAAATATTGATCGGACACTGATCCAGTTGTGACCGAACGCTAGCAGTAGAGTCCCATCAGTTCATTTGATCAAGAAGAAATCATCTGGTTACAACCAGACATTGAGTGAAAAGTGACTGAACACTGGGTGCCAGAGTCTGGTCAACTCCAGTAAGGTTCCAGAGAGGGAGAATCCTGATTAGACATGTCCGGTCAGTGCTGACCGGACGCTGGTTAGGATCCAGTTACTGACCAGACACTGAATAGCAAAGTGACCGGACTCTGGGTGCTAGCGTCCAGTCAACATCAATAAGGTTCTAGAGAGCAGTTTTCATGACCTGACGCATCCGGTCAGTGCTGACCGGATGTAGGTCAAAGTCTGGTCACAACATAATGGCTCTATGGCGGGGAGAACTGATCGGACCATTCGGTCACCCCACAGAATGCCGACGCAACCTTCTAACGGTTCATTTTGAATGAGGGGTTATAAATACTTCCTTTATTCATCCAAGGGAGGTCTGTAACAGAACCGCCCAATTTATACAAGATCAAGTACGGCTGTCCCCGCTAACACGTTGACACACACATACCTTCACTCATATAAACCCGGTAGTCCGCCGAGTGTCCCAAAAGGCCTCGGTAAATCAACATCACAACCAAGATCGCGTGATTAAGCAAATACACATCACATACACAAGGTTGCAGTGGAAATAATATTACAAATGGGTTCACAAATAAAAGTATGAGTTTGGGTTTCAAAACTGCTTAGTGAAAACAACATAGCTTTCAAATGATTACATTAATATAAGTTCCAAATATATTGCTAGCATAAGTGACATCATCCGACAAAAGCATATACATGAGAAGTAACTATAGAATCACTGAGCCACCGGCGGTTAGCCACCATCTTCATAGGCCGAGAACTTCACCTGCAACATGGTGGGATAAACCCTGAGTATGAGAAGGTACTCAGCTAGACTTACCCGTCAAAACTAGAATAAAGGACACCAAGGGTCATGCAAGGCTTGTGAGGTGGGCTAGCTTGACACAGTTGCATAAAAGAGCTTATGAATATAGTGACCAATTTAAACTTAGCATCGAGTTTATCATCATTTACCTGTTCACTAGATTAGCACTTGTACTAGAGCACTCACTTATTAGGAGCAAACAATATTAACCATAGCAGGTATAATAAGGCTATCATCATCATATCATCATTTCTGAACCATTATGTTATTTAGTGTATCTACTTTGGAGATAAGCCCGTCAAGTTCTCACTAACCGGGAGAGACGGCAACTCGAATCAAATTACAACTCAGTTGAGGGGGTATTCCTAACTCTCACCCTAGCATACTTTGCAAGGGTAGCCGTGGGTCACCTTTGGGACAACTCAGGAACCAAATTCGTAGGTTCGATCAGCGCCAGCACTCTCAGGGATTACCCTTCTACCAGGACGATCAGGACTTTTAAATCACCTGCCCTTGGACTCACGCCTACGGCTCCCTTCTGAGGCGCACTTTATACTTATCGACTCCCGGCCTGAGGTGAGCTACTCGGCTTCGCGGTCGGTCTTTGGACACGGCCAACTAAGAGAGAGGCATGCATTCAACATGAACAGGAAAGGCTCTAAGATTCAGTCCTTAAGCAACACAAACGGAGTCACTGCAAACCGGCAAGCCTCCGTCTGGTCTTCATTTCAAATTAAGACTAGTTCTTTTCCACGATAGCAAATATAGCCAACCGTGCCATATGTATCTTCCTATATCTTGCAGGTGACAGGAAATCACCTGACTTCTACCGTGTTTAAGCAGGGCTAAGCACTACACGAGCCTGAGCTACATAGGATTCAGGGTATCAATATCTGGACAAGGATTGGATAACCAATGCAGCAAGTGTTTGCATCCAACACCTAAACTTAATGCAACAATATATATGTAACAATAATACTTTAATTGCATTTCAGAAATTAAGAGGATTAATATGCTCCAGGGCTTGCCTGGGATCCAACACTAGGTTAGTGTTTGTTAGATGACACTCGCTAAGTGAGCATCTCCCGTCCTAGCACTTGTCCAGTCCTTCCACCTTCGGGATAGGTCCACCATACACCGTCTTTGGGTTCGGCTCCAACATCACATCCTTCACGTGGTGCATCTAGCGTACCTAGATGAGATGTAATATACAAGTGCATAAATATGAAGAATAGTACCATGAGACGCATCACAAAATAGCAAGCAAGACAAGCATAGTTTACACTAACACACTTAAGTACTTTGCGATGCTTAACTTAAACATCACACAATCTATCATGCTAAGATGGCAAAGAAGACGACAACACCAAGCATGACACAAGTTTCCCAAGATCTCAGGTGCTCTAACTCAACCATCATCAAAGGTATGAGCCACACTTAGCAATATACAAGCAAACACTATAATTGGAATCTGCCAATTTCTGGACATGCAAACAGCAGCTACAAGATTTAGCTATAACTGGAGTTACACAAATCCAATAGCCATGCAACAAGACATTCTGGAAATTTTATGAAATTTTATACAATTCATCTTTAATCATCTTAGCATGATTCACAAGTTAAGTAGGTCGAAATTATACATTTATAGAAACTGGTCCACAATTGACAGAGAGCAGCTATTTCTGAAACCCAACTTTCAACAGGCATAACTCACAAACCACAAAACCGAATACCACCAAATTTTAACAGAAGCTAGATACATGAATTATCTACAACTTTGTTATTATCACTAAAGGCTCATTCAAACCCTAACTAGATCAAACACTAGCATCTTTCAGATCTGCTCAGAATACAATCAAAACCTGACAGGAGATTTAAAAGCCATGTAACTCCTACACTATCAGGCCTATGGCCTTACAATTTGAACACAAGTAATACCATGGAAGTTTCTACAACTTTTGTATTCACTACAACCATAGCAAACATCATTTACACCACGAAAATAATTGCACAAGCAAAACTGCAAATGCAACCCAACAGCAGTGGTACAGAAAACTGATAGGAACTTCAGAGAAGCATAACTAGAGTTCTCGACCTCCAACAAACATGAACCATAACTTTTTCAAACGCTTAGGAAGTTACCTACAACTTTCCTATTCTCATATTAAGATGGTTCTACAGTTAGAAGGGTCAATTAATTCAATAATTGCATCTCTGTCCAAAACATAGACAGAAACTAACATGCCAATTTAAACAGCTATAACTAGAGTTATACATGTCCAATAAATGTGGTTCTATAATTTTTAGAAATCTTATCAAATTATAAACAACTTTGTTGTAAACACCTAAAGCTAATTCTACTATTAAGAAGGCCCCACAATACCAACAAGGTAACCCTGTCAGAGTTTGGGCAGAAACAGCCACTGATATTTAAGCAAGTATAACTCAAGATCTACTTAACCAAAAATCATGATATTTAGCTTTTTGAAAATCTTAATAAAAGTACTACAACTCATGTATTATCACAAAGTCATGATTCATAACCTAACTAAGCCAATTAATTTAATCTTGCAGACCTATTCAGAATAGGGGTAAGGCAATACAGGTAATTTGTTATTTTTATAGATCTTAAATTATCAATCCTAAAATACTGAAATTGTTACCAGACATCACTAATCACATCAGTAACACTCCATAAAAATTTCACATTTATTTTAATAAAATAACTGCAGTTATAAAAAGGACAAGACATGACTAGCATTAAGAACCTAACTGCATAAATCTATTTTTGCAGCTAAACCTTTAAACTAAAACATGTAATATTATTGATCTAGTTCACAGAGAATTTCACAAGGATTCCAAAAAGTCCTCATTTACTATTTTACGATTTTTCTACAAATTACTACGAATTTTCAAAGTGGAGCATTCAAATCTGTAAAAACCAGAGAAAAAGGAAATTGAAATCTTGCATCGGGGTCCCTGCGGAAAACACAAATTAAACACAAACAAATTGATCCTTTTCGGCACTGTTCACTAGAGTCACTAGTTCATCACAAAACCCCCTGTCTTTTCCCTTATTGTTGCGCGAGGTCCATCGTCTTCTCAAACTCACCGAACGGACGCAGAGGCCAGCACGGTGGCCGGCCGGCGGCCGACCCAGCCGGCAGGGGAGGGGCGTCGGCGGTGAGCGGCGAGGGCGCGGCTTGTCCAGGCATGCGCGTGGCCAAGGGAGAGGCTGGCCTGACCAGTTGCTGCCTGAGGCGGCCCAGCCACGAAAGCTCGGCCGGCCCGGCCATGGCGGACGCAGCGGTGCTTCGGTGGTTCACAGCGCACGTGGGTGAGAACGGCGGTGGCGTGAGGCGGCTGCGAGGCCAGGGAGGCCGAGCTAGTGGTGGCTCCTGGCTTGAGGCATGCAGCACCACAGCGGCAGCATGAGCTCGAGCTCCGCTCGGCCATGGCGGCCACGGTGCTGGGCGCGAGCAGCAGCGCAAGAGAGGGAGGTGAGGGCCGCTCAGGCGCACGGTTATGGAGGAGCAACAGCGCGACAGGAGGCAGGGCATGCGGTCAGCAGTGCGCGGTAATGGTGGAGGCGAGCTCCCGCATGGCTGCCACACACGGGGCACGCGTCGCCCCTTGAGGCATTTTACTGAGCACGTGGCGGGCGACAGTATGGTCAACGTGGGGAGTCAATTTGGGCTGCTTCTAGGCTGAATTTAGCAATGGGCCCAAAACAAAGTTTGGTCACCTTGGTCAGCTCTACATTTCTTATTAATGGTGCTAAGTCATTTGAGCTATGGATTAGTAGGTAATTAAGCTACAAACTGCTAGTGTCAACACATTGATAACGGTCACGGAAATTCGCTTTCAGAGGTCAAAACTCGGTCAAACTTAGTGCAACTTTTTGTATGCTCTTCTCCATAATATAACCTTCAACTTTTATTTTTGGACCAACTCAAGTTGCTTAGAAAAATTTGAAGAACGCGGGATGTCAATGTCGATGTCAGTGAATTCCGGACTACAAACACTGTCGGGCTGATTTCAGCTTTTCTATTAGACTTTGAGCCTTGTTTTGATCCATTTTGAAACCGAATCATGACTTGGTCTTTTAACAAAGTTTGTTATAATCAAATTTTTATTCAACTTTCATTTTTTGTCAAACCTCATATCTGGTCCAGAAGTCAACTTTATTTCTCGGTCAACACAAAGCCCTTTTTGCTATAGAATCTAGGGTTTCCATGATTTTCGGATATTTTCTCCATCATTGCTCAACACGAACCCTTCATAACTTTTGTTGTAGAGTTCAATTAGAGTTGTTGGAGCAAGGTTGCAAGGTTTGGTTGACGTCATAGGTTTCCATCTACTTGATAAAGTAATTCATGCAAAGATATGACTTATCATTTCATGTGACTTTTTGATTCCAAACTTCATGAAACTTTTCCACGGGTCTAGATGGATGCATGGGGATGTAATGTACATGGAATAAGAATGTTTAACATTACTCTTGCATAATCTTAACAAGGGTCCATATGTAAGCAAATGTGTGTGGCCCAAGTTTAAGTTGGAGCTCCATCATGTAGATTTGATCTTGACACCTTCATTACCACTCAACATGTCATGTTTGAGCTCAAACCCATTGCTTAACTGGTGACAAACACCTAGGGTGTTACAAGGTCTCTTGCCCATTTGATCAGCTGAGAAACACCCTTGAGAGTGCTTTGGAGAGCAAGAGCCTAGTGAGGTGATTGAGATTTGAGAATCCAAGATTAAGGCCTCATTAGTGCAAGGAGAGTAGCAAGTGTGCATCCACCCTTCTCATTAGGCTTGTTGTGGTCAAGTGAGAGTTCATGCTTGTTACTCTTGGTGATCACCATCACCTAGATGGCTTGGTGGTGATAGGGTGTTTGGTGATCATCTGGCAAAACTTGTGGATGACCCAACTCAAGTTGTGAGCGGTTGTGAGTGATTTACCGCAACGGGGTGTCGAAGAATCAGCCCATAGAGAGCACTTGATCCATGCATTGATCAAGGGGGAGCTACACCCTTGCACGGGTGCTCCAACGAGAACTAGTGGGGAGTGACGACTCTCTGATACCTCGGCAAAACATTGCCATGTTTCTTCTCCTTTCTTTACTTTAAGCATTTACATTTGAGCAATTCAATTCTTGTCTTTACATTCTTAGAATTGTCATGGTAGAGTAGGATTGGAACTTAGGGTGCTAAACTTTTGTGCAGTAGATCAATAGAATCACATTCTAGGCACATGGGGTGAAGTGGGCTAAGTGTAGGGATTAATTATTGCAAAGAATTTTAGAATTAGCCCAATTCACCCCCCCCCCCTCTTGGGCATCTTGATCCTTTTAGCCGGGACTCACAGCCATGTGATCCACCTACAAGAAGAAGGTGGCCCACCTATAGGCTCGGTAAGGGGGGCCTCGAGGCCACCGAGGCAAAGCTCGAGCCCAAAGGCGATAGCAGACCACGTGGCACCCGACGATGATGACCAAGCCCCCTCATGAGTCTCATGAACTCCCTAATGGTGGGGAAGGAGTGTAAGGAAAATGGACCCTAGGCCCATTTAATTTGGATTTTAATGTTTGCTGACCAACACAACCAAATTGGACTAATGAATTTGCAAGTGATTGTTTTGTAGTTCAATAGGGTGCAAGACACGACTTGGATGAAGGCAACATGATGATCTGATGATCAACACCATAAGCAAGATAGTGGCATTTGAAATGTCACATAAGATGGGTCAAGACAAAGCCTCTTCATCAAGCAAAGGCAAAGCTCTTGCATGTAGCGAGAAAAAGAAGTTGAAGGGCAAGCAAGTTGAGACAAGCTCAAGCTCAAGCTCCTCAAGTGAAGATGAAGAAGATGATGAGGATGATAATGATGATAATGAAGATTCTAGTGAAGATGATGAATCTTCCTCCTCCACCTCCGACCTTGATGAAGAATCAATCAAACTAATCAACAAGGTGGAGAAGATGATACAAAGGCTCAATGTCAAGGGTGTGCCCATCCAAATCCAAGATCTTATTTTCACCAATCAAAGAAATGAGCAAAGAAAGAGAGGATGCTATGGATGTGGTGAGTTGGGGCACTTTGTGGAAGTTTGTCCAAACAAGCCCACATCCAAGACAAAGAAGAAGGCATGCAAGAACCAAGCCCTCACATCAATAAGGTCATGGGATGATTCTTCAAGTGAAGAAGAACACCATCACAAGAGGCGAGGGCATAAGCACTCATCATCAAGCTCTTCTCGTATGTGCCTTATGACATGAGGTAACAAAAGCTCGTCCTCTAGTGAGAGTGATAGTGATGATGAAATTGTGCAACAAAATCTTAATTAGGCTAAAGTTTGCACTAGTCAACAAAAGAAGCTCAAAAAAATAAAAGAAAAGCTAGATAGTTCACAAGAAGCATACAAAACTTTGCTTGAAAAATATGAGAACTTTGCTAATCTCAATGTTGAACTATCTACTAAAATTGAGCAACTTAAGGCTAGTGCAACAACAAATGCATGCATAATCAATGATGAGCAACTTGTAAAGAAAAATGAAAAATTAAAAGAAAAGTTAGCTAGCTCACAAGATGCTTATAAAAGTTTGCTGGCTAAAATGGAAACCATGTGCAAACATTGTGATGAGCTAACTAATAAAGTTGCTAATCTTAAAGTCGTTAGTACAACCCTCACCAAGGCATCTAAAAAGAAAAGTTCACTCTTTAACATGTCTAAAAAGGATGCCTCTACTTCTTATAATGATTTATGTTTAGACTCATCTTTGTGCAACTAAGTTTGTGTTGAGAAAGTTGTTGTAGATACATGCACACAAGAGGTTGCAAAGGAGAATGAGCAACTCGAGCAAGAAGTAGCTCGCCTCACCAAGGACTTGACTCAAGTAAAAGGCAAGGCGAAGCAAGCCCAACTTCATCAAGATAACACCATCAAGGGAGTGAAGAAGCTTGATGAAGGACAAACCGTGGTTTGCTACGTGTGCCACAAGGAAGGTCACAAGTCCTATGAGTGTAAGGTGAAGAATGGGGGAGGAGCAAAGAAGAAAGAGAAAAAGCAAACAAGCAAGCTCTCCAACACCTACACCAACAAGGTGGATAAGAAGGCCTCCACATCTTATCTCTTGAAAAAGAAGAAAAATGACAAGGTGGTGGCCATCAAGGTGAACAAGCAAGCCAACAATGGGGTCAAACGCTTTTGGGTGCTAAAGGAAATCATTTCCAGCATGAAGAGCACCAAGAAGGTTTGGATCCTGAAAGGGAAGTGAGAAGTCTGATGGAATTTGGGGAATTTGGAGACTTGGCAAAGTATGGGTGCATTTCATGGGGTGCATCATGATGGACAAAATCATTGACAAGTGGGTTAATGAATACTATGGACCCAAATTCCCCTTCCCATGCTAGGTAACTAGATTCAATTTCCTTCAAGTAGTATCAATTTGCATTTCCTACTAGTGGTATCTTTAAGCATCTAGTTACTTTTCATGCCTAGGTTTGCGTTTGTATGCTTATATCTTTTGTCATGCATACACTAGGTATATCTTATGGTAGGCTTGCTTGGTTTCATTCTCAACCCTTAGAGCAAACCTACATGGTTTAAAATTGTTTAGGAGCATGGCACATAGCTTGTCTTTTGATTGTTCATCTAATATGTGTCAAAGTCCAAATTGTAGATAATTTCTCCCGAATATCACCTTCGAAAATGACCCTCACATTCATGTGATGTCATCTTTCAAGTGGTATTTTTATTCTAAAATCAATGTGCATGTTTCCTACAAGTATTCCATACTTGTGTGCATAAATTTAGGGGGAGGTTACTCTACAAGTTGGATGCTTTGAGACTAACACCTTTTCAAGCTTATCTTGTGTGTAGTAGTCTCATTGCAAGGAAAATGGAGTCCCCAGAGTTAAGCAGCATACTTCAAATATCGACCACCTATTACAAGTGGTAGAAATCAAATTGGTTTCCACATGTGGTTTTTCTAAACCGATATCATCATGTTGATTTCATTTTGATATTTATATGCTTTCTCCATGCATTATATACATTAAATTCCCTTGTGCAATAATTTGCCAATTATGCATATGCTTTGCCTTCTACCATATGTATGCATATCTTTAGGGGGAGCTTAGTCTATATAATGTGAGAGTCAAATTTTGTGACCTATTCCACTCTACATACAAAGGATCACAAAGTTTGACCCTCCCTTGTGCTACTAATGTCTTCCTTTCGGTGTTTGATTCCAAAGGGAGAGAATTTAGAGGACCAAAAGCAAGCATTAATTTGTAGGACCAAAAGCTAGATCATAATAATTTACAAGCTGTAACGGTCTACAAGTGGTAATGGTCTAAGAAAGGGAGGATAGTGGATTATGGATTAGCCTATGCAATGGGGAAAATTTGTAGGAAGCAAGGCTTAAATCCATAATGCCACATGGGGACATTTGTAAGGGCAAGATAAGTTTTTATGTGGTATTCTTTAGTTTTACATGTAGTATCTTTTAGCATCATATAACCTTGCCCCTTGCAATGCATCCTAGCAAGTAGGTAGTTTTCAAATTTCAAAATTCAATTATTTGCTTGTTTTGGTCATGTTGTCATCAATCACCAAAAAGGGGGAGATTGTAAGGAAAATGGACCCTAGGCCCATTTACTTTGGATTTTGGTGTTTGATGACCAACACAACCAAATTGGACTAATGAATTTGCAAGTGATTGTTTTGTAGTTCAATAGGGTGTGCAAGACATGACTTGGACGAAGGCAACGTGATGATTCAATGATCAACACCATAAGCAAGACCATAGAAGCATAAGAGAAGACACAAGATATCAAGCAAAGTCCAAGCATGATGATAGGAACCAAGCC
Organism: Miscanthus floridulus; assembly: GCF_019320115.1. Classification (NCBI taxonomy): domain Eukaryota; kingdom Viridiplantae; phylum Streptophyta; class Magnoliopsida; order Poales; family Poaceae; genus Miscanthus; species Miscanthus floridulus. Next base: position 45,662,719 of record NC_089583.1, on the reverse strand, counting down.
GGATGCAAGATCATAAAGAAACAAGCTCACAGAGGTGACCTGACGCTAGACCGGACGGTGGAGGAAAGTGACCGGACGCTCCGATCAAGAGGCTCGGTAACAGCCGGCCATCAGCAGCAGTGATCAGACGCTAGACCGGACATTGGCGGCAAATCAACCGAACACATAACTGCAGCGTCTGATTGAGTACAGAAAGGTTCTAGAGTGGCGAAACACGTCTGGTGGCATGTGATCGCACGCTGGCAGCATCCGATCAGTTGATCGTGGCTCTAACGGTCGGGACGACCAGACATGTCTGGTCAGGACATGATCAGCGTCCGATCAGTAGCAGAAAAGTGGGATTTCATCCCCAATGGCTACTTTCTCAGTGGGGCTTATAAATAGACCCCCCAACCAGTCATTTGAAGTGAGTGGAGCTGAGGAAACATATCAAGGGTGTTGATACACCATTTGAGTGATCTCCACTTGCATAGTGCTTAGTGATTCATTAGGTGATTAGCGTAGGTGCTTTGCGAAGTGCTTAGGTTGATTAGACCACCGCTTATACGCTTGCTCTAGGTTTAGGCCTAGTGTTTAGTGAGGTTTGCATACATCTTACCACTCGGTGCTTGCGCGCACCATTGTTGTACATCGGAGGGGCTTGTAGTCTTGCGAGATCATACCAACCGTGGTTGTGGTGTGGCCTCCATCGTGTACCAGACTGAACAAGGCCCGTGGCATTTTGGCCAAAAGCTTGATAGTGAAGACAGTGAGGAGCATCTGGGAGAAGCTTGCTGGAAGGCACGTTGGAGACCCACTTGCGCGTGGGGAAGGCCCAAGGCTATCCACGGAGTTACTCGACCGAGAGTTTGGCCCTTGTGAGGGGCTCCAACGAGGACTAGGGGAAGCTTGCGTGCTTCTCGATATCTTGGTAAAAATACTAGAGTTATTGATGGGAGTTTGCATATCTCTACCTTGCTCTTTAGCTTTCACATTTACATTATTTGTTTTACTTCTTTTGCAGTAGAGATAGCAACACACTAGCAAAACCATAGTTGCACATTTACATAGTTTATCTTTTGCATAGGTTTTGCTAAGGTTAGAAAAAGAGGCCATAGTTTAGAAGTAGATTTTTAAGTTGCCTAATTCACCCCCCCCTCTTAGGCGTCATGGTCCCCTTCAAGGAGGTCGAGGCAACGGCGGCATTCGATTGGTTAAACTCCATGAAGGCGCCTGGAGTCACCCAGCGGCTGCTATGACATGGCGGGCCCCTCCATCCAAGCGCTTGGACCCCTAGAAGGGCCAACCCGATTGAGGAAGGCTCTAGACCTTCCCCACGAAGGAGGACCATAGCCAAAACCATCGCCTAGGGACCCAGAGCATAAGCCAGGCCACGCCATGCCCAACCTTTACCTTGACAAAGCGCCAATGAAGGAAATGCAAAGCTATGTCTGTAAGGGACCATGACGCCTAAGAGGGGGATGAATTAGGCAACTTAAAACTCTAACTCTAAACTATGGCCTCTTTTTCTAACCTTAGCAAAACTATGCAAAAAGATAAACTATCTAAATGTGCAACTACGGTTTTGCTAGTGTGTTGCTATCTCTACCGCAAAAGGAGTTATGCAAACAATGTAAATGCATAAGCTAAATAGTAAGATAGAGATATGCAAACTCTCGTCGATGACTCTGGTATTTTTACTGAGGTATCGAGAAGCGCGCAAGCTTCCCCTAGTCCTTGTTGGAGCCCCTCGCAAGGAATCCCTCACAAGGGCCAAGCTCCTAGTCCGATAACTCTGTGAATAGCCCTAGGCCTTCCCCACATGCAAGTGGATCTTTGGTGTGCCTTCTGGCAAGCCTCTCCTAGACCTTTCCCCGTTGCCTTCACTCTCAAGCTTTCGGCCAAATGGCCGTGGGCCTTGTTCCCTTCGATACACGGTGGCAGCCATACCACAAACGTGGTTGGTGTGATCTCGCAAGACTACAAGCCCCTTCGATGTACAACAATGGTGCGCACAAGCACCGAGTGATAAAAGGTGTGCAAACCTCAATAAAAACTAGGCCTAAACCTAGAGCAAGCGCATAAGCAGTGGTTTAATCAACCTAAGCACTTCGCAAAGCACCTACGCTAATCACCTAATGAATCACTAAGCACTATGCAAGTGGAGATCACTAAAATGGTGTATCAACACCCTTGGTATATTTCCTCAGCTCTCCACCTCTCAAATGGCCGATTGAGGGGTCTATTTATAAGCCCCACCGAGAAAGTAGCCATTGGGGATGAAACCTAGCTTTCTGCTACTGACTGGATGCTGTTGTTGTCCTGACCGAACGTGTCTGGTCATCCCGACCGTTAGAGCATGTGCATTGATTGGACTCTGGACCGAGTCTGGTCTCACTTGATTGGATGCATCCGGTCATGCTGGCGCCGCTCTGGAACCTCTCTGGACTCGATTGGACGTTGTACTTTGTGCGTCCGGTCATCCAGTGCTGTTGCGTCTGGTCATGCTAAAAACACTGCCATGATGAAGAATAGTGTCATCGATGTGTCTGGTCACTGCTTCGCTCAGCGTCCGGTCATAGCTGCTGACGCCTGCTGTTGCTGAGCAACTAATTAGACGCGTCCAGTCCCTATAAGGGCCGCGTTCAGTCACCTCTATCGAGATCGTTTCTTCGTGATCTTGCTTCTGGCTTGGTTCCCATCTTTTTGCTTGGACTTTGCTTGATATCTTGGGTCTTCTCTTGTGCTTCTAGGGTCTTGCTTAAGGTGTTGATCATCAGATCATCATGTAGTCACGTCTTGCACCCTATTAAACTATAAAACAATTACTTGCAAATTTATTAGTCCAATTTGGTTGTGTTGGTCATCAAACACCAAAATCCAAAGTAAATGGGCCTAGGGTCCATTTTCCTTACAATCTCATCCTTTTTGGTGATTGATGACAAGATGACCAAAGCAAGCAAATAATAAAAATTTTGGAACATAAAAATTATTAACTTTCTAGGATGTAATGCAAAGGACAAGGTTATATGATGCTAAAAGATACCACATGTAAACATCTTTGGGAACTTATCTTGCCCTTGCAAATGTCCCCATGTGGCATTATGGATTTAAGCCTCCCCCTAACTCCATAATCCACTATCCGCCCTTTCTCGGACCATTACCACTTGTAAATTATTATGATCGAGCTTGCTTTTGGTCCTACAAATTCTCCCCCTTTGGAATCAAACACCGAAAAGGAAGACATTAGTAGCACAAGGGAGGGTCAAACTTTGTGATCCTTTGTATATGGAGTGGAATAGGTCACAAAATTTAACTCTCTTATTACATGGACTAACGTCCCCCTAAATATATGCGTACATATGATGGAGAATGTAGTTTATGCATAATTAGCAAATTAATGCTCAAGGGAGTTTAATCTATATAATGCATGGAGAAAACATATAAATACCAAAGTGAAATCAACATGATGATATCAGTTTAGAAATACCACATGTGGAAACCAATTTGATTTATACCACTTGCAATAGATGGTGGATATTTGAAGTATGATGCTGAACTCCGGGGACTCCATTTTCCTTACAATGAGACTACTACACATATGATAAGCTTGAAAAGGTGTTAGTCTCAAAACATCCAACTTGTAGAGTAACATCCCCCTAAATTTGTGCACACAAGTATGGAATACTTGTAGGAGACATGCACATTTATTTTAGAATCAAAAATGCCACTTGAAAGAAGACATCACATGAATGTGAGAATCGTTTTTGAAAGTGATATTCGGGAGAAATTATCTACAATTTGGACTTTGGCACATATTAGATGAACAATTGTAAAACAAGCTATGTGTCATGCTCCTAAACAATTTAAACCATGTAGGTTTGCTCCAAGGGTTAAGAGTGAAACTGAGCAAGCCTACCATAAGATATACCTAGTGTATGCAAGTTAAAAGATTAAACATGCAAATGCAAACCTAGGCATGAAAAGGAACTAGATGCTAATTGAAATTGCAAGAAATTAAATCTAGTTATAAAACATGGGAAGGGGAATTTGGGTCCATAGTGTTCACTAACCCACTTGGCAATTGATATGATCCAATGTGATGCACCCCACAAAATGCACCCATACTTTGCCAAGTCTCCAAATTCCCCAAAGTCCATCGGACTTCTCACTTCCCTTTCAGAATCCAAACCTTCTTGGTGCTCTTCATATTGGAAATGATCTCCTTTGGCACCCAAATGCGTTTGGCCCCATTGTTGGCTTGCTTGTTCACCTTGATGGCCACCACCTTGTCATGTTTCTTCTTCTTCAAGAGATAAGGTGTGGACGCCTTTTGTCCACCTTATTAGTGTAGGTGTTAGAGAGCTTGCTTGTTTCCTTTTTGTTTTTCTCTTTCATCTTAGCTCCTCCCCCATTCTTCACCATTCACTCATAGGACTTGTGGCCTTCCTTGTAGCACACATAGCAAACCATGGTTCGTCCTTCATCAAGCTTCTTCACTCCCTTTATGGTGTTATCTTGATGATGTTGGGCTTGCTCTATTTTGCCTTTTACTTGAGTCAAGTCCTTGGTAAGGCAAGCCACATCTTGCTTGAGTTGCTCATTCTCCATTGAGACCTCTTGTGTGCATGTATCTACAACAACTTTTTTAACACAAACTTGGTTGCACAAGGGTGAGTCTAAACATAAATTATTGCAAGAAGTAGAGGCATCCTTTTTAGGCATATCAAAAATTGAATTTTTCTTTTTAGATGCCTTGGTGAGGGTTGTACCGATGGCTTCAAGATTAACAACTTTATTAATTAGCTCATCACAATGTTTGCACATGGTTTCCATTTTAGCAAGCAAACTTTTATAAGCATCTTGTGAGCTAGCTAACTTTTCTTTTAATTTTTCATTTTTCTTTACAAGTTGCTCATCATTGATTGTGCATGCATTTGTTGTTGCACTAGCCTCCAGTTGCTCAATTTTAGTCGATAGTTCAATGTTGAGATTAGCAAATGTCTCATATCGTTCAAGCAAGGTTTTATATGCTTCTTGTGAACTATCTAGCTTTTCTTGCAACATTTTTAGCTTCTTTTATTGGCTAGTGCAAGCCTTAGCATATTAAAGATTTTCTTGCACAAGTTCATTAACAGAAGGCATTTCATCATCACTATCACTTTCACTAGAGGATGAGCTTTTGTTACCTCGTGCCATATGGCACACACGAGAAGAGCTTAATGATGAGTGCTTGTGGCCTCGCCTCTTGTGATGGTCTTCTTCTTCACTTGAAGAATCATCCCATGACCTTATTGATGTGATGGCTTTGTCTTTGCACACCTTCTTCTTTGTCTTGGGTGTGGGTTTGTTTGGACAAACTTCCACAAAGTGCCCTAACTTGCCGCATCCATAGCATCCTCTCTTTCTTTGCTCATTTCTTTGATTGGTGAAGATGAAATCTTGAATTTGGATGGTCACACCCTTGACATTGAGCCTTTGGATTATCTTCTCCACCTTGTTGATAAGTTTGATTGATTCTTCATCAAGGTTGGATGTGGAGGAGGAAGATTGATCATCATCACTTGAATCATCATCATCATCATCATCCTCATCTTCTTCATCTTCACTTGAGAAGCTTGAGCTTGAGCTTGTCTCAACTTGCTTGCCCTTCATCTTCTTTTTCTCACTACATGCGAGAGCTTTGTCTTTGCTTGATGAAGAGGCTTCTTCTTGACCCATCTTCCATGACATTTCAAATGCCACTATCTTGCCAATGACTATGGCTGGGGTCATGGTGCTTAAGTCCTCCATGTTGTGAAGGATGGTGATGATGCTTGCATATTTCTCTTGTGGTAGCATAGAGATGATCTTCCTCATGATGTCCACATCATCTAGCTTCATTAATCCTATTGAATGGAGCTCATTGATAATTAGATTCAAATGAGAATACATATCATGAACAAGCTCATCATCATTTATTTTAAAGGAATCATAATTTTGTTTAGCTAGACAATGTTTTTGCTCATGGACATTAGTTGTGCCATCATGGAGCTCTTGGAGTTTTAACCAAATTTCATGTGTTGTATTTAAAGTGAACACTTGGTTAAACACATCCAAGTTAAAAGATTCAAACAAGCAATTTTTAGCTCTAGCATTGAAATGAATTTCTTTTTCTTCACTCTCTATGGGTTTATCAGGATTCTTAATGGGTTTCATCCCATCATGAGTGACTCTCCAAACACCCACATCTACCACCTCAAGGTGACAAGCCATTCTAGCTTTATAGTAGGGGAAGTTAGTGCCATCAAAGTGGGGAGTCCTAGAAGTATCCATCCCAACCACTTTAAATAGCATCGGCTCAATGACGGTGAAGCCAAAGGTCCAAATTGAGCCAACCAGCTCTGATACCACTTATAAGGGACCATGACACCTAAGATGGGGTGAATTAGGCAACTTAAAACTCTAACTCTAAACTATGGCCTCTTTTTCTAACCTTAGCAAAACTATGCAAAAAGATAAACTATCTAAATGTGCAACTACAGTTTTGCTAATGTGTTGCTATCTCTACCGCAAAAGGAGTTATGCAAACAATGTAAATGCAGAAGCTAAAGAGTAAGATAGAGATATGCAAACTCTTGTCGATGACTCTGGTATTTTTATCGAGGTATCAAGAAACATGCAAGCTTCCCCCTAGTCCTCATTGAAGCGCCTCGCAAGCAATCCCTCGCAAGGGCCAAGCTCCTGGTCGGGTAACTCCGTGGATAGCCACGGGCCTTCCCCATGAACAAGTGGGTCTCTGTTGTGCCTTCTGGCAAGCCTCTACCAGACTGTGCCCCGCCATCTTCACTATCAAGCTTTTGGCCAAACCGCCATGGGCCTTGCTCCCTTTGTTACACAGTGGCGGACACACCACAAATGTTGTTGGTGTGATCTCGCAAGACTACAAGCCCTTCAATGTATGACAATGGTGCGCACAAGCACTAAGTGATGAGAGGTGTGCAAACCACACTAAAAACTAGGCCTAAACCTAGAGCAAGTGCATAAGAGGTGGTCTAATAAACCAAAGCACTTCGCAAAGCACCTACGTTAATCACCTAATGAATCACTAAGCACTATGCAAGTGGAGATCCCTAAATTGGTGTATCAACACCCTTGGTTTGTTTCCTCAGCTCTCCACCTCTCAAATAGCCGGTTGCAGGGTCTATTTATAAGCCCCACCGAGAAAGTAGCTATTGGGGATGAAACCTAGCTTTGTGCTACTGACCGGACGTTGCTGTCGTTCTAACCGAACACATCTGGTCGTCTCAACCATTAGAGCACGCAAGTTGATCAGACTCTGGGCCGAGTCCGATCTCACTTGATCGGACGCGTTCAGTCACACTGGCAAAATTCTAGAACCTCTCTGTACTCGATCGGACATTGTACTTTATGTGTTCGATCATCCAGTGCCACTACGTCTGGTCACACTGAAAACATTGTCATGACAAAGAACAGTGTCATCGGTGCGTCCAATCACTGCTTTGCTCAGCGTCTGGTCATAGCTGCTGATGCCTACTATTTCCGAGCAACTAATCGGACACATCTGGTCCCTATAATTGCTGCATTCGGTCACCTCTGCCAAGCTCATTTCTTCATGATCTTGCATCCAGCATGGTTCCCATCTTCGTGCTTGGACTCTGCTTGATACCTTGGGTATTCTCTTCTGCTTCTAGGGTCTTGCTTAAGGTGTTGATCATCGGATCATCATGTCGCCTTCCTCCAAGTCACATCTTGCACCCTATTAAACTACAAAACAATTACTTGCAAATTCATTTGTCCAATTTGGTTGTGTTGGTCATCAAACACCAAAATCCAAAGTAAAAGGACCTAGGGTCCATTTTCCTTACAATGTCCCTTTCCCTGCTCATTTCCTATTTCTATACCTTACATTTTATGTTGAATATTCCATTCGTTTTCTAATTGCCACAAATCCCCCTCCTTCAAGTATGTATGGAGCACCGCAAGGTCTGCCTTGCCGACCACCGCCTAACCTTCTGACTCTGGTCTATTTGTGCCCCCAAGCTCCCTGATCTAGCGCTAGTGCCTATGCACGGCCAAGAGGGCATGACCCCAGGCCCCCTATGGCATTGCCAAGCCTCACAAGGGAAAACGAATCCCAAATACCAATCAAAAGGAAGGTCTAGCACACCTAGCAAGCAGTAAAAAATAGGGGCAGCAAAGAAACGGCAAACATACAAACTAAATATTTACAACACAAAGAAAAAGCATCAAATTGTTCTAGGGGCAACACCCCGCAACCGAACCATGGGACACATAATGGATGATCTCTCTTCTCTGACAGGGATGGGGAAGCGTTGGGTGCGCTCATTGCTCTTCAATAGTCTAGCGAAGGGCTGCGAAGGATATCGTCTAGCAGTGTGATCGCTAGGATGGCATCGGCGGTGTCCTCTAGGTGAGGCATCAAGAATGCCAAGTCAGCGAGGTCAACGCCTCTGAGCGAGCTCCCCACCACCTCACGGATGTTCACCACATTAGGGAACTAGAGGTGGACCATGGCCAGCACCGAGGATGCCCCCTTTCGAACACCATCCTCCACAGCTTCACAAAAGTGCTCCAGCGTAGGGTGGAGCCATGCATTCGCCTCTACCGCATTGTCACGCACAACTCTGAGGAAGAGGGAGCGGTAGGCACCTAGGGCCATCTCTCAGAGCTCCCTCAACTCCACGCTGTGAGTGTTGAGGTGAGCCCATAGCCTAACCGCCTCCTCCTAGAGCGCTCAAAGTTGCTCGCCTAGACGACATGCTTCCTCCCTTGACCCTGCACCAATGAAGGTTTGAGGCATCAAGCAATGTGTGGACGCAGCCTAAAGTCTATTGACCGTGGGGAGCAAAGATGGGGAAAGGGAACGACCTGCACCTTCAAGCTCCTCCCTCAGGCGGGCTACCTCTACCTATGCTGCGGCACACACGTTCTCTATGCCGCTGCCACCCGCTCCTCTTTGGCCTCCCTCTGGGCATCCTATATAGCCTTGATGGTGTCCTCCCACTCCTTTCACAATGCCTCGATCACCGCCGCAGGGGGCACGAGCAAGGCACCGAGAGAGGGCTCCCCCAATAGAGGAGTGCGCTAGCCTAGTCCGACCACCAACGGAGACGGTGGCAGCAGACGAGCTTGGTGTCATGGAGGCTCACTAGCGCTCAAGGAACTGACCTCTCAGGGAATCCCCTATACATGGCATGAACACTGGTGTCAAAAGCGGCAACATTGACAGTGGGAAACAAAAATGGTCCTTACCTGTCCCATCGGGTGGGACTCCTCTGCCGCCTTTGTGACCCTCCTCCTACCTTCATTGTGCAAGTCGCCGGAGCTAGAGCCGCCACTAGAGCCAAAGCCACTGCAAGAGGTAGGACGAACACTTGCGCCAATGCATCTGGCATCCCTATTAGAGGCGCGGCCATCCATGCCCCCTACACCATAGAGGGAGGAGAGGGGGCTCTGAGATCATCTCAGTGAATGGATGGCCCACAGGAGGGGGATGCTCAACGGTGAAAGGAATAGGGCCACCGCCCATCGCTAGGTAGTCCGTGCCAACAGCCTCAATCATCAACACCCTAAGCAACTCCTCTGATATGGGATAAGAGAACTCCATCATTGGGTTAGTGATCCCCTGGTGCGGCCATAACAGGTGTGCACCACCACTGGCTCGGTCAGCCCTTGCTCCTTTATGGCGTCAATGGCCTCCATGAGAGCAGGAACCCATGTGGCCTCCTTCGACAAGGGGAACAACTACCACAAAGTAGGGGCAGCACCATCTGGCCTCTCCTCCAAGAAGGATGGGAGCACCAAGACCATGTTGGCAAGGTAGAACCAGCTCTTCCTCCGGAGCCTTTTAGCATCGAAGCCCAGCGGACATCGAGGGTGAGGTATCAGCCAGTAGCATGTGGACACACCTAGATCTAGGCACCCCCCCATTGCTAGAAAGGCTCTACCATGGAATGATGGAACCACCTGGAACAACCACCTCCATAGCGAAAAGTGGGGCTCAATCCCCAAGAAGGACTGGCATAGCGTGATGAAGGTCATGATGTGGAGGATCCTCTCTAGCGTGAGGTCATGGAGGCGGAAGCCATAGAAGTATAGGAGGCCACACGCGAAGCGGAGCAAGGGGGCTGAGCCCCTGGTGGTGGAAATTGGTGAAGGAGATGACCTCCTGAACCTCAGGTACCGACGCAAACTCCCCAGCGGTGGGGTGACACTAGCCGACCACCAGGACCTCCTCCGATGCTAGCCCATCCTCCTCCATCTTTTAGATCTCGGTCTCATGACCTCAAAAGGCCCCCATTCCACAATGGGGACGAGGGGAAGAATAGTGGTGACATGTCAATGCATAAGGGCGAGCCAAAGCGGAGGCTTTCAGGAGGGAAGGGCTTCGTTGGGTATGGAAGGTAAACCTCTATCCCTGCCTCCATGATCTGCTTTAGTACACCATGTGCGGCAGCCACCACACACCTAGGATCCCACGCATGATTGTATGACATGGTGGCGGTTGTCGGACTCGAGGTGAAGGTGAACCGCTGCCTCCCTATGGGCCTAACCTCCTGAGCCAACCCAAGCGTGCCACCCACTCCATGCATGCCTCCTCATGGGACTTGAGGGGATTCGACTCCCCTCGGGCCCACTGGCCACCATCACTAGCTTGGATCTACGTGCACCAAGTGTTGTGGCTCCTTCTCCACTAGATCTACTCCATGTGGCCCAATGTCCCATCTCCTAGACAAAGTGGGATGGAATAGGAGTGCATGCCACAACTCCTCCACTAGGCATGGCGATCCAGGTGCTTTCAAGCCACCTGCTCAAGGAGTCAGAGGAAAGGATGTGCCTAGAAGCTGCCATGCCCGCTGATAAAGGGGCCCCATAGTGGCCTCGGGGGCTACATTGGCTCACTAGATGGAGGAACTCGACCCCCTGATCGATGAGCGCTCAGGCAGCACACCCCCAAAAACAAACCAACTCTCCAGAGTTGGGTCGGGAGCCACTGAGTGGTGGACCCAACAAGGGACCCTTACTCAAGCTCAGCGCACTCCCCACAACCCAACCTATGGCCACAGAAGGTTAGCCCAAGAGGGTTGGGGCCTACTACTAAAGTCCCTAGAAAGGTAGGTGCTCTAGGTGATCAAATGGCCCCGATCCAGAGCCTAGATGCTCTCGATCACCTAACCCATGGTAGGCTCCAATCGCAAGGTGTGCCCCCAGGCCAAGAGTTGGTAACTCCTAGATGAGTTCACCAAACCCTCGCTTTGGCCACAAACCTACATGACATAGGACCAGAGGGGGTCAGCACCTCTACCACTTGGCCTCGATAGCCGAGCACCCCCGTCTCACATCAGGGGAAGGGCCCCATGTAGGGCATCACACTCTCATCAGCAGAAACTATCCCGCCATGGCTAGCTTTGTCACCAAAAGATTGAATTTAGCCCTTTATCGCCATCACGAAATAGTCTAAGTGAGACCACAAAGGGCTTAGGGGCTCCTGATGAGATCCTAACATATGGGTATGTTAAGCCTCGAGATCAATGGTTCTTGACCAAAGAGACCTGATCGAGCCTAGGCACGCCACAGCCCCCGCTCAGGGCTCTAGGACTTGCCCAAACCTCAGGCTCCTGATCGATGACGTGCCCATACTTGGCCCTTGGCTCCTGCCTAGCCTACGACGCCAGCAAAGAGCTGGGTGCAAGAAGACAAGCCCCGAGCCATCAAGGCTCGAGGGCTCTCAAACACTCCATTTCGGGTGTGGCCATGTTGGTCGCTCCCGTGATAGGGTCACACATGGGGTGTGACACAAGAGGACAAATCCCCTTGACCTCCGTGGGCTGGGTGGCTCCCAAGCCCACACATCAGCCCCTAGAGCTGACCTCCTTCACCACCAAGAAGACTCCAGAAGGTCCACCTGGGCGAGGCCGGTCCAAGCTGACATAGCCAAATACATAGAGTAGTTGGATGACACCCAAGGCCTCTTCACCTCCATGACACTACCATGGTCCATAGAGCACCGCTGCAAGACCCTCCTAGACTCTAGCGCATGTAGACCATAAACACTTCTCTCCAAACCACCATGCACGTGACCTATCTTGGTATATAAGGGATAATGTCGGACCTCTAGGGAAGGATCCAAGACAAATCATTACATTCCTTATTTGATCTGCTCCTACCCAGCACCAAGGGTAGGGGAAACCTAGAGAGGGGCACCAAGAGCTCCTTCGCCACATCCATCATCTTCCTCCTCTTCGACAAGGGGAAGACTCCACCAATGGTGAGGCAACCTTAGGATTAGCACCGAGCTAACCCTCTACCAAACCTCTACACTCTATTGTAACCCCGCGATTTTGGGTGCTTTTGAGAATAAGGATCATTAGCTGCTAGATGTAGGGCACCGATCAGGATAAACTATTGCATCCCCTCTGTGATTCTTGTGTTCTTGAGTCCACCTGAGCCACTCGAGACACGTTCACTGACACCGACTCGAACAATAATGCTTGTTGTGGTTTTGACCCTATGACACCGGCCTCCCGAGACAAGACACGCCCGCCTCTCCAACAACAAAAATAAAGATAAGTCTTGTTCTCTAGACCTTTTTGCTCTCCCCATCTCATTACTGTTTCCCTTTTCCCGAGTGACTGCTAACTTATTAATTGTTGCCCTTTTTTGAAGGATGGCAGCGACTAGAGGCCCCTGGGCGAGCAAGGTCAATGGATGGAATGAGCTGGATGATAAGTGTCACGGAACCGACCAATTTATAAGAGCACAAGTACAAAAACAATCGCCGGAACGATCAAATTCTCGAACTTGAGCCCATATAAACCCGGTAGTCAACCGAAATCTCGAAGGATTTCAAACCAACTTGCATACAACCAAGATCACAGTAATCCAACATAACATATCGTACGTTACAACATTTCACAGATGTTCGCAAATAGATTACATCATCATAGAGTCATTGTTATTACAAAACGAGTCTTGTAAAACATGCGGAAGCAAATAGTTTAACTCACACACCGAGTTCAAATACACATACTAGTTCGCTGATCACAGACCGCAAAAGCATTCAGATAAGAGAAAGGAGATCATGCCCATGATCTAGTCCTCATCACCCGCCGGGTGGAGACAATACTTACAGAATCCCTGATATAGGAGGTCATCTACAACAAGAGGGAATAAACCCTGAGTACGGGAATGTACTCAGCTAGACTTACCCGTTGAAAACCAAACAAATGACACCAAGGATTATGCATAGCTTAATGTAGTGGAGCTGGCTGACATTTTCTTTTTGCAGAAAAGCATAAGTAATATTGATCAACTCTTAACCTGAACTAGCAGTAACTTTTTAGCCATTAACCTGTCATCTATATTAGCACCTGTACTAAGTAATCATTTTATTAGGGTGCAAACATTAATAACCATATCAGGTATTCATTGTGGCAACCTTATCATCATCCATTTAACCATATCGTTAAATTAATTGAATCTACGTTGCCGCTGCTCAGTCAAGTTCTCACTATCCGGGAGAGACGGCGATTCGAATCGATTCCTATCCAGCTGGAGGGGTATTCCTAAACACAAACCCTGTTTCCCCCGTCAGGGTCGCAACAAGTCACCTTTGGTACAATTCAGGAGTCACGGGTCCGAACAGATCGGCATTCTCAGAGAACCACTCTGCCAAGGTTGTTCGGGACTCTAACCCGCCTTGGACTTATGCCAATGGCTCTCCGCACATCCTTACTACCTCCAGAGTGCCGCCACTGCTCGCGTTCCCGGCCTGAATCGAGCTACTAGGCTTCGCGGTCGGAACGACTTATCCGGCCAGCTAAGTGTTAGGCTGCGTTCAACATGACATGAGGACGTACAGCGTATCGGTCCTTAAACGACTCAGACGGAGTCACTATGTTCAAACCTACACAAGACCCCGCCCGGTCTTAATTCATTATTTACATGGTTCTTTTCCACGATAGCAAATATAGCCAACCGTGATCCACCTCATCCTAAAGCTCGCAGGTGACAGGAAATTACCTGACTTCTACCGCACTAAGCATGGCTAAGCATTTAACCCGTTCCTAAACTTAAATAGGATTCCAGTGCGATATCTGGACAAGGAAGGATATAATGCAGCAATTGGTTTCAACCAATTCCTATACTCAATGCATCATCAACAATAAAAGATACTCAATGTATTTGTGAAAACATAGGAGGCTTAATATGCTCCGGGGCTTGCCTTTCAGGAATGAGGAAGGCTGGTGGTCAGGGCACTCGGGCAATTCCTCCGCGGCGACTGCTTCATCGGCTTCCTGCACCTCGGGTTCCTCCTCCTGGTTGGCTCCCTCGAACTCCAGCAACGTCACTCCCTCCGGCACACCTATTGCATGAATGCGCAAGATAAATATCATGGATGCACATGTACGAATGTCGGGGATGCTCGGGGAATGCACATGTTCGCTGTAGTTTGCATATTCCAACTTAAGCCCTATTCAAATCACTTTCACTTACCACGTTTATACAACCTAAGGTATAATTGCTCATCTTCTGTTAATGACCTAGCACCTGCACCTAAGCATATTCTCAAGTTAGACTAACCCCTAAACAATCAACGAGAACATTGCAACCACATACACTCAAGCAATTGTATTTCAGCAAAATGAATACTATGTAGCGGTGCAGTAAACTAGCTATAACTGGAGATTTATAAATCCAATTGATATGCAACAAGACAATCTGGAAATCTTATAAAATTGTCTACAAAACATTTTCAGACCTCAAAGCATGATTCAAACCTTTACCAGGTCGAATTCATCAATCAACAGAAGTCTATCCTCACAAGGCAGAGAATCAGCAAAAACTGTAACCTAACTTTAAACAGCTGTAGTTTCTAAACTACTGGGCCAAATGCCCTCAAATTTTGACAGGAGCTAGCTACCTAATTTATCTACAACTCTTGTATTCAACTCATTCACAGAAACCCAAAATATCATGGGGAACCTTTCAAAGTCCCAGATCTGTCCAGAGGGACATAATGCAAACAAATAATTAGCAACTTATGATGTAAACATATAATTAGACAAAACTAACTTTACTATATCATCACACACATCATAAGAACACCAGAAAGTAAAGTGTTCATCACCAAAACATTTCTTTTACTACCTTTCTTAATTTATTTAATTAATTAGTGGAAATAGTAAACATATATGAAAACTACCCCATTAATTCTACAAACATTACAGTAGACACTACATGCTCTAAGTAGACTACCATAAAAATTTCACACCATTTGAGCAAGTATAAAAGCCTACACAAAAATGATAAGGCATAATGGCTTAAATTGGCATAATTAGGAAACCCTAATGAAAAGTGTCAAGCAATAGATTTCATATTTTTCTAAGCATCCTTAAGGTACTAGGATACTACCTACCAAGTTTCATGGCCATCGGATTCATAGATTAATTACTAAAAATTACACAAGAATCATCCAATGATAAAAGGAAAATCTATAACTCAAAAACTACACATGCAATGACTCTCAAATTTTAACCAGAGCTTCTACTATACAATACTAGCTTACCCACAAAATTTCATAATTTTTGGATCACAGAAACTCAAGATATGATTTAAACAAGTTTGCATGCATTCAAAAACACTTTTCAAGTTCCTATTTAATTCACCCAAAATTTCTACATAATATGCTCAAGATATATTTTTATTAAATACTAGACCTAACAGTGAGTCTAACAAAATTGGAAGTACTCAATTTGAATCTACCAAGTAGGAGTTACAAAATTTACAAAATAGCACTAAAAACTGAAATTTTTGAACTATCTTTTCTAACTCAGTCACTGACAAGCGGGGTCCGTCAGTCAGCCGGGCCCGCCTGTAAGTGAAAGGAAAACAGAGCACAGCGGCTGCGACGGCGCGGGCATGGCGTAGCTCACCGGCGGCTACATCTCCGGCGAAACCAGAGCCACTGTCGTGCTCACCACGACGAGCCGCACCCGTGGGTGCCTCGGGTTCGGTCTCTACCGGTCTCTACCTACAGCGACGACGTGCACGGCGGACGGCGACGAGGCTACGGTGGAACTCCGGCGACGGCGAGCCTACATTGCCCCACCCAAGCACGGTATGAGTTACACGGTTACATGGAGGAACTATCCGAGAAGAAAAATGGGAAAGGGGAAGCCTCAAGTGCTCCAGCCACGGTGAGCTCGATCTCCAGTGAGGTCGAGTCATGGCGGCGGCGGATTCGGCGAATGAGCCATCAACTCCGTTCGATAGGCTCTACTAGAGGGTGGACGAGGTAAAGGAGATGGTGGGGAATCTGTGGACGAGATGGAGTGAGTCGCGACGCGGTGGCGAGCGCGTGAGAGCTCGACGGAGCTCTTGCTGGAAATGGCGCACGGCCACGGAGAAGAAGAAGCACGGCCTCTACCTTGACTTTACGGCTCCACGGTGAGGTGGATGAGGCAGAGGAGTACACGGCGGAGCTGTGGGTGAGAGCTTGCTGACGGTGGTGCCACGGCGAGCAGTGGTGGCAAGGCTGGCGGCGTCGGCAATGGAGAGTAGTGGCTTCGCGAGAGCGGCGAGTGGAGGAAGAGATGGAGATGCAATTGAAGGCGACGCTTCCTCCAGAGGGCGCGTGGAGTTGAGGTGTCCGCGATGGCCTGACTAGTGGAGCCAGCGCCGGCGTACGGCCTCCACGGCATGGCCACGTGGCAACGACGGCCTGAGGCCGGTCGGCCACTCGGCCTGACGGAGATGGCCATCAGGCCTGCAATCAACCGACTGACGACACATTTTGGAGTCAATGTATTTCATAATCCTTTGCTCATTATCGCAAACTTCCTAAACGAAAGTGCAAGCCCTATGTACCAGCTACAAAACTCCTTTAGAGTTCAAAGTCTAATTCGAAAAGTATAGAGAGTAAAATCATGCCAAAGTTGAGCTCATGAAACTGAAAACTCAGTTTCATACTTAGGAATTTTCTAAGTGTCGAATCCAACCTCAAAACTGACTTGTGGGACCCTTTTGAGCATGTTGTGCACATTTTCATGACTTGGCTTCTAAACAAAGTTTGTTCCTTATTAAATTTACTACAACTTTTCTTTAGGTTGCTCAGACATGCAAACATCCTAAGCTACACTTTTTAAACAGTCAAACACAGGAGCTCTAGGGGTCCAAATTGGTCAACCATGACTTGAAAACCTAATTAGTTAAAGTGACCAACATGAACAATGTTCCAAAAGACATTCTATGTGTAACTAAGTTACTTACAAGCATTTTTAGCCATACCATGCATTGGTCACACAAGAGTCAAGCAAGATATATACTGAAATAATGAAAAACACAAGAAATGTTGCAAATGTTTCATAGTCGTGTTTCACATGTTTCATGATCTTGTTGTATAGTATTAACTAATCTTGTTTCACTAAGTGAGTGGCACATATTGCACTTAAGTGTTGCACACTTTACATTTCATAAAAGAACAGCACACATGAAATATTCAACATGTTGCAATGTTTTGAAATTATGTTTCATGTGCTATAAGTTCACGAAGGGATGCATGATGCTCATGTTCATGAAATGCAGTGCAAATGTGGAAGCTAAACACCTGGGGTGTTACAGCCCCCCCCCCTTATAAAAATCTCGTCCCGAGATTTGAAAAGCGTACCATTGTTGATAGAATTCCTTATAACCATCCCTCAAATAGTCTTCCCTTTCCCACGTTGCATCGCGTTCACTACCCTGATTGCTCCACATGACTTTATAGAACTTGACTACCCAACTCCGAGTCACTCGCTCACGAGTGTCAATCACTCGAACCGGCTTTTCTTCAAAGGTCAAATCTGATTTTAACTCGATATCCCCTAATGGAACTCTCTCTTCAGGGACGCGAAGACATTTCTTTAATTGGGATACATGAAAGACATTGAAGATAGCACTCATCTTAGGAGGTAATTGAATCTTGTACGCCACTTTACCACTTTGTCCAATGATTTCAAACGGACCAACATATCTCGGCGCAAGCTTTCGCTTCACACCAAAGCGTTGGACACTCTTCATAGGTGAGACTTTCAGATAAACGAAGTCTCCAACTTCGAACTCAAGAGGTTTTCTACGTCGATCAGCATAACTTTTCTGCCTAGCTTGAGCTGTGGCCATGTGGGTTTGGATAGTACGGACTTGTTCTTTGGCTTCTTAAACGAAATCAATTCCATAATATCTCCTTTCACCGGCTTCTACCCAGTTCAACGGGGTTCTACACTTCCGGCCATACAAAGCTTCAAACGGTGCCATCTTTATGCTCTCTTGATAACTATTATTGTACGAGAATTTAGCTAGGGGTAACCATTTTTCCCATGAGCCCTTAGCCGAGATGACACAAGCTCTCAACATATCTTCTAAGATTTGATTCACCCGTTCAGTTTGCCCATTGGTTTGCGGATGATAGGCAGAACTTCTTACGAGCTTAGTCCCTAATAATCCATGTAAGTGCTCCCAAAAGCGAGCAGTGAACTGTGGTCCTCTATCTGAGACAATAGTACGAGGGATCCCATGAAGTTGGACTATCTGGTTGAAGTACAACTCCGCGTAGTCGGTTGGACGAAAGTCTATGCGGACAGGAATAAAGTGTGCCGACTTGGTCAGTCGGTCCATAATTACCCAAATTGAGTTAAAATTCCTCTGAGTGGTAGGGAGTCCAACTATAAAATCCATACTTATCTCTTCCCATTTCCAACCTGGAATAGAGAGTGGCTGAAGTAATCCAGCTTTCATGTGTACCGCCTTGACCCGACAACAAGTGTCACACCTAGCCACATAAGCGGCTATCTCTTTCTTCATTTTGGTCCACCAAAATCGAGGCTTTAAAGCATGATACATTTTACTACTACCAGGATGAATAGATAGTTTAGAGGAATGAGCTTCAGATATGATTTGGTTTCTGAGCTCTCTATCCTTTGGAACTACTAACCTATCCTTGAACCATAACACGCCTTCCTCATCTACTCGAAAATGTTTGGTTTCTTGCTCTTTCATCTTGCGCTTGATGTGAAACACACCTGCATCTGTCTTCTGTAGCTCGATAATTCGACTCTGTAGAGTACAACTGACAGTGATGTTGTGCAGGACTGCAGGATGAAGGAGCTTTGACAAATGGACATCACTCTCAATCAACGAGTGGCAATGAGACTTTCTGCTTAAGGCATTCGCGACGACGTTTGCCTTGCTAGGGTGATAGTGCACTTGAAGGTTATAATCCTTGATCAACTCGAGCCATCTTCTTTGACGCATATTTAACTCTGGTTGAGTGAAGATGTACTTGAGGCTTTTGTGATCAGTGTAGATGTTGCACACATTGCCAAGCAGATAATGTCTCCAGGCCTTCAAAGCATGAACAACTGCAGCGAGTTCCAAGTCATGCATTGGATAATTCACTTCATGCTTCCGAAGTTGGCGAGAGGTATAAGCGATGACTCTACCCTCTTGCATAAGAACACCTCCTAACCCAATACCTAATGCATCACAGAACACATCAAAAGGTTTTTCGATATCCGGTTGTGCCAAAACCGGAGCCAATGTTAGAAGAGTTCGCAGGGTATGGAAAGCCGTATCACACTCAGGAGTCCAGACAAACTTCATGTCTTTTTGCAGCAATCGAGTCATAGGCTTGGCTATTTTAGAGAAATCCGAGATGAAGCGACGATAATAGCCAGCCAACCCCAGAAAACTCCGAACCTCGTGCACCGAGATGGGAGTCTTCCAGTTCAATACTTCTTGCACCTTGGTGGGATCAACCATAATTCCACCATCGGACAACACATGTCCAAGAAAAGGTACCTCACAAAGCCAAAATTCACATTTGCTGAACTTTGCATACAGCTGGTGTTCTCGCAATCTAGTAAGAACCACCCACAAATGTTCAACATGATCTTCCTCATTCTCAGAATAGACCAGGATATCATCTATAAATACCACCACAAATTTGTCCAACTCAGGCATAAACACTGAATTCATCAGATACGTAAAATGTGCGGGGGCATTGGTCAATCCAAAAGACATAACAAGGTATTCATACAGACCATATCTTGTAGAGAATGCAGTTTTTGGGACATCCTCAGGCCGAATTTTGATTTGATGATACCCAGATCTCAAATCAATCTTAGAAAAGACTTTTGCTTTAGATAACTGATCAAACAAGATATCTATGCGTGGCAGAGGGTACTTATTCTTGATTGTAACTGCATTCAAGGGTCTATAATCTACACACATGCGTAGAGATTGATCCTTCTTCTTCACAAAGATGGTTGGGCACCCCCATGGAGATGAACTAGGGCAGATAAGGCCTTTCTGTAGCAGTTCATTCAACTAGGTCTTGAGTTCAGCTAATTCATTAGGAGGCATTCTATATGGCCTTCTAGATATGGGAGCTGTACCAGGAAGCAACTCTATCTTGAATTCCACTTCTCGATCCGGGGGCAATCCAGGCAAATCATCGGGGAAAACATCCGGAAAGTCACACACGACAGGGATATCTGCCAGAGACTTTGCGTGCATCGCATTGGTCATGCAAGAAAGATTGATGTCCCTGGGTAACTGTACTAGAAAACCCTCCTAATTGCTAGGATCTCTGAGCATGACTACTCTAGTCGACGTATCAATAAGCACTCCATGACGGCTCATCTAGTTCATTCCCAATATCACATCGATACCTAGCCCCGGTAAAACTACCAAATCAACCTGATAACTTCGCCCCTCTATCTCAAATTGTACGTCCCCAACTACCAGCTTGGTTGGGATAATACCACTGGCAGCCCTAATACAATAACCCTCACCCTCAACAGTATATGTTTTCTGCATAAACTTGGATGCAAATGATGGACTAATGAAGGAATGCGAAGCACCTAAATCAAATAGTACAACTGCGGGGTGTTGGTCAATCAGAAACTTACCGGCAGTCACTACCTCACCTGAAGGGATCTCAGTAATATTAGTGTGGTTCACTTGTCCTTGATGACCACCCTGGTAATTATTCTTCTTAGGGTAAGGGCATTCCCTTGCCCAGTGGCCTGTCTTATTGCAATTCCAGCACGGCATGTTGCTTGGTGGAGCCCTGGAACTGCCCTGACTGGTAGTGCCCTTGGGAAGAGCAACTGTAAATGCCTTGCGAAACCTAGTCTTGGCGGGATTCTTCTTCTGCGGGGGGGCGAAACTTGGCGGCTGATGCTGGAGGACGGAATGGAGCCTTTTGTGCGACGGGAGCCTTAGATTGTGAGGCACCCACCTCATAGGCCCTCTTACGACTTTTTGAAGCAGCATACACAGCATTGTTGTTCTCTTGCGATAAAGCATCACTCACAAACTCATTAAAATGAGCGCACTTGCAATTTCCCATGGTCTTCATCTGTTTGGGGCTAAGTCCCCGCTTGAAGCTTGCAATCTTCTTGGCATCTGTGTCCACAAACTCGGTAGCATACCTTGCAAGGTTGTTGAAAGCTTGCAGGTATTCGTTCAGGCTCTTGTTTCCCTGAGTCAGCTTCATGAACTCTGTATGTTTGATCGCCATAAGACCAGGAGGAATGTAATTTCCCCTAAAAGCAGACTTGAACTGATCCCATGTGATTTGGGCATTAGCAGGCATAGTGGACCGATGATGACTCCACCAAATGCCAGCAGGCCCATGAAGTTGGTGCGATGCGTACTCAGTTTTTAGCACCTCAATCAAGCGGAGCAGACGGAACTTCTGCTCGAGAGTATTCAACCACTCATCAGCTTGTAGAGGCTCCTCAGCCTCCTTGAAGATTGGGGGTTTTGTGTCAAGAAAATCCTTGAAATCATTGTACTGATTTGGATCCGGTCCTTGGCGTGGACCACGGCCATCACGATTCGCAATCGTACGGAGGGCCTCGGCCATAGTGCGCTGTCCTTCCGCAAGCATTGCTATTAGTTCCGTGGGTGTGGGTGGTGGTGGCGGAAGATCATCATCATCACTCGCACCGGTGGAACGAGTACGAGGCATCTGCACAATGCGCAACCAGTAATTATTGATGATGTCAGCACATTGGAGGGGAACAATACAATCGTGCCAAACTGTATTTACTGACAAGAATGAAAACTTCATACAATAAATAGAGGCAATAATTCATTCTCCAATCCCCACATCATCAAGTAGATTACTAGCGCCATATACAGTGCATTCCAACATGACAAGTTTTAAACTTCACCAACGTTACGCATCCCGAAGGGAGCAAATTAAAGTACATTACCAGTATGACTGCAAAAGCTTAACTCGTGAGACTTGCTAACGAACTACTCGTCGAAGTGATTACTGTCCACATTGGAGACACCTTGGACTTCTTCTGGGTATTCCTCTCCTTCTAACTTCTTGCCGAGAGATTTCACTTTATACTTGGGATAAGCAATTATAAGGGAGGGAGTAATGCAATATGAATGTCATGAGTGAATATGATGCATGCTCGTTCCGTACGTCCTCCCAAACCTAAGAAAATTTAAGCTTTAGCGGACTATACGGTGGCATACATACGTTCTCTCAATTAGCGGTAACTAGTCGATCTACACGGTGCGTTGTTAGCGTACCTACAGAAAAACTTCATTGCAGCCCAACCCAACAAGATATAATGCTAATTACACAAGTAGTACTAAGATACTCTCCATATATACATCCCCCGATATATATACTTCGGTATCCAAGCTACCCGACAAATGTACCCACAATTAAGTACTTTCATATATACATGTATGCAACATGTAAATACTCCAGTAACCACAACTAGCTCTCCCCTAGACCGACGGTTGGACGGTCATGCTCTCACAACTCACTCTTACCTTAGCGTAGAGGCAATTGATCCATACATTACCATTCAACGAATGGTATCCATGCAATATCACGCTGCATGGACGACGAAATAGAGACAATCAATTCCCCCTAAGTTAGTAATTATATATAAGCCACCTAGAAGTCCTTAAGTGGGCTATAAAGGATGTGATCACCAGTATACCATAAAAATTTTGATTTTTGAACACTTATATATATAATTATAAGTTTGAAAACCATTTTTACAACAAAAGCTTTTGTTTTAAATAGCCATAAGACATGTTTAATGTTGAATCTAGCTCTGATACCAGCTGTCACGGAACCGACCAATTTATAAGAGCACAAGTACAAAAACAATCGCCGAAACGATCAAATTCTCGAACTTGAGCCCATATAAACCCGGTAGTCAACCGAAATCTCGAAGGATTTCAAACCAACTTGCATACAACCAAGATCACAGTAATCCAACATAACATATCGTACGTTACAACATTTCACAGATGTTCACAAATAGATTACATCATCACAGAGTCATTGTTATTACAAAACGAGTCTTGTAAAACATGCGAAAGCAAATAGTTTAACTCACACACCGAGTTCAAATACACATACTGGTTCGCTGATCACAGACCGCAAAAGCATTCAGATAAGAGAAAGGAGATCATGCCCATGATCTAGTCCTCATCACCCGCCGGGTGGAGACAATACTTGCAGAATCCCTGATATAGGAGGTCATCTGCAACAAGAGGGAATAAACCCTGAGTACGGGAATATACTCAGCTAGACTTACCCGTCGAAAACCAAACAAATGACACCAAGGATTATGCATAGCTTAATGTAGTGGAGCTGGCTGACATTTTCTTTTTGCAGAAAAGCATAAGTAATATTGATCAACTCTTAACCTGAACTAGCAGTAACTTTTTAGCCATTAACCTGTCATCTATATTAGCACCTGTACTAAGCAATCATTTTATTAGGGTGCAAACATTAATAACCATATCAGGTATTCATTGTGGCAACCTTATCATCATCCATTTAACCATATCGTTAAATTAATTGAATCTACGTTGCCGCTGCTCAGTCAAGTTCTCACTATCCGGGAGAGACGGCGATTCGAATCGATTCCTATCCAGCTGGAGGGGTATTCCTAAACACAAACCCTGTTTCCCCCGTCAGGGTCGCAACAAGTCACCTTTGGTACAATTCAGGAGTCGTGGGTCCGAACAGATCGGCATTCTCAGAGAACCACTCTGCCAAGGTTGTTCGGGACTCTAACCCGCCTTGGACTTATGCCAATGGCTCTCCGCACATCCTTACTACCTCCAGAGTGCCGCCACTGCTCGCGTTCCCGGCCTGAATCGAGCTACTAGGCTTCGCGGTCGGAACGACTTATCCGGCCAGCTAAGTGTTAGGCTGCGTTCAACATGGCATGAGGACGTACAGCGTATCGGTCCTTAAACGACTCAGACGGAGTCACTATGTTCAAACCTACACAAGACCCCGCCCGGTCTTAATTCATTATTTACATGGTTCTTTTCCACGATAGCAAATATAGCCAACCGTGATCCACCTCATCCTAAAGCTCGCAGGTGACAGGAAATCACCTGACTTCTACCGCACTAAGCATGGCTAAGCATTTAACCCGTTCCTGAACTTAAATAGGATTCCAGTGCGATATCTGGACAAGGAAGGATATAATGTAGCAATTGGTTTCAACCAATTCCTATACTTAATGCATCATCAACAATAAAAGATACTCAATGTATTTGTGAAAACATAGGAGGCTTAATATGCTCCGGGGCTTGCCTTTCAGGAACGAGGAAGGCTGGTGGTCAGGGCACTCGGGCAATTCCTCCGCGGCGACTGCTTCGTCGGCTTCCTGCACCTCGGGTTCCTCCTCCTGGTTGGCTCCCTCAAACTCCAGCAACGTCACTCCCTCCGGCACACCTATTGCATGAATGCGCAAGATAAATATCATGGATGCACATGTACGAATGTCGGGGATGCTCGGGGAATGCACATGTTCGCTGTAGTTTGCATATTCCAACTTAAGCCCTATTCAAATCACTTTCACTTACCACGTTTATACAACCTAAGGTATAATTGCTCATCTTCCGTTAATGACCTAGCACCTGCACCTAAGCATATTCTCAAGTTAGACTAACCCCTAAACAATCAACGAGAACATTGCAACCACATACACTCAAGCAATTGTATTTCAGCAAAATGAATACTATGTAGCGGTGCAGTAAACTAGCTATAACTGGAGATTTATAAATCCAATTGATATGCAACAAGACAATCTGGAAATCTTATAAAATTGTCTACAAAACATTTTCAGACCTCAAAGCATGATTCAAACCTTTACCAGGTCGAATTCATCAATCAACAGAAGTCTATCCTCACAAGGCAGAGAATCAGCAAAAACTGCAACCTAACTTTAAACAGCTGTAGTTTCTAAACTACTGGGCCAAATGCCCTCAAATTTTGACAGGAGCTAGCTACCTAATTTATCTACAACTCTTGTATTCAACTCATTCACAGAAACCCAAAATATCATGGGGAACCTTTCAAAGTCCCCAGATCTGTCCAGAGGGACATAATGCAAACAAATAATTAGCAACTTATGATGTAAACATATAATTAGACAAAACCAACTTTACTATCTCATCACACACATCATAAGAACACCAGAAAGTAAAGTGTTCATCACCAAAACATTTCTTTTACTACCTTTCTTAATTTATTTAATTAATTAGTGGAAATAGTAAACATATATGAAAACTACCCCATTAATTCTACAAAAATTACAGTAGACACTACATGCTCTAAGTAGACTACCATAAAAATTTCACACCATTTGAGCAAGTATAAAAGCCTACACAAAAATGATAAGGCATAATGGCTTAAATTGGCATAATTAGGAAACCCTAATGAAAAGTGTCAAGCAATAGATTTCATATTTTTCTAAGCATCCTTAAGGTACTAGGATACTACCTACCAAGTTTCATGGCCATCGGATTCATAGATTAATTACTAAAAATTACACAAGAATCATCCAATGATAAAAGGAAAATCTATAACTCAAAAACTACACATGCAATGACTCTCAAATTTTAACCAGAGCTTCTACTATACAATACTAGCTTACCCACAAAATTTCATAATTTTTGGATCACAGAAACTCAAGATATGATTTAAACAAGTTTGCATGCATTCAAAAACACTTTTCAAGTTCCAATTTAATTCACCCAAAATTTCTACATAATATGCTCAAGATATATTTTTATTAAATACTAGACCTAACAGTGAGTCTAACAAAATTGGAAGTACTCAATTTGAATCTACCAAGTAGGAGTTACAAAATTTACAAAATAGCACTAAAAACTGAAATTTTTGAACTATCTTTTCTAACTCAGTCACTGACAAGCGGGGTCCGTCAGTCAGCCGGGCCCGCCTGTAAGTGAAAGGAAAACAGAGCACAGCGGCTGCGACGGCGCGGGCATGGCGTAGCTCACCGGCGGCTACATCTCCGGCGAAACCAGAGCCACTGTCGTGCTCACCACGACGAGCCGCACCCGTGGGTGCCTCGGGTTCGGTCTCTACCGGCCTCTACCTACAGCGACGACGTGCACGGCGGACGGCGACGAGGCTGCGGTGGAACTCCGGCGACGGCGAGCCTACATTGCCCCACCCAAGCACGGTATGAGTTACACGGTTACATGGAGGAACTATCCGAGAAGAAAAATGGGAAAGGGGAAGCCTCAAGTGCTCCAGCCACGGTGAGCTCGATCTCTGGTGAGGTCGAGTCATGGCGGCGGCGGATTCAGTGAATGAGCCATCAACTCCGTTTGATAGGCTCTACTAGAGGGTGGACGAGGTAAAGGAGATGGTGGGGAATCTGTGGACGAGATGGAGTGAGTCGCGACGCGGTGGCGAGCGCGTGAGAGCTCGACGGAGCTCTTGCCGGAAATGGCGCACGGCCACGGAGAAGAAGAAGCACGGCCTCTACCTTGACTTTATGGCTCCACGGTGAGGTGGATGAGGCAGAGGAGTACACGGCGGAGCTGTGGGTGAGAGCTTGCTGACGGTGGTGCCACGGCGAGCAGTGGTGGCAAGGCTGGCGGCGTCGGCAATGGAGAGCAGTGGCTTCGCGAGAGCGGCGAGTGGAGGAAGAGATGGAGATGCAATTGAAGGCGACGCTTCCTCCAGAGGGCGCGTGGAGTTGAGGTGTCCGCGACGGCCTGACTGGTGGAGCCAGCGCCGGCATATGGCCTCCACGGCATGGCCACGCGGCAACGACGGCCTGAGGCCGGTCGGCCACTCGGCCTGACGAAGATGGCCATCAGGCCTGCAATCAACCGACTGACGACACATTTTGGAGTCAATGTATTTCATAATCCTTTGCTCATTATCGCAAACTTCCTAAACGAAAGTGCAAGCCCTATGTACCAGCTACAAAACTCCTTTAGAGTTCAAAGTCTAATTCGAAAAGTATAGAGAGTAAAATCATGCCAAAGTTGAGCTCATGAAACTGAAAACTCAGTTTCATACTTAGGAATTTTCTAAGTGTCGAATCCAACCTCAAAACTGACTTGTGGGACCCTTTTGAGCATGTTGTGCACATTTTCATGACTTGGCTTCTAAACAAAGTTTGTTCCTTATTAAATTTACTACAACTTTTCTTTAGGTTGCTCAGACATGCAAACATCCTAAGCTACACTTTTTAAACAGTCAAACACAGGAGCTCTAGGGGTCCAAATTGGTCAACCATGACTTGAAAACCTAATTAGTTAAAGTGACCAACATGAACAATGTTCCAAAAGACATTCTATGTGTAACTAAGTTACTTACAAGCATTTTTAGCCATACCATGCATTGGTCACACAAGAGTCAAGCAAGATATATACTGAAATAATGAAAAACACAAGAAATGTTGCAAATGTTTCATAGTCGTGTTTCACATGTTTCATGATCTTGTTGTATAGTATTAACTAATCTTGTTTCACTAAGTGAGTGGCACATATTGCACTTAAGTGTTGCACACTTTACATTTCATAAAAGAACAGCACACATGAAATATTCAACATGTTGCAATGTTTTGAAATTATGTTTCATGTGCTATAAGTTCACGAAGGGATGCATGATGCTCATGTTCATGAAATGCAGTGCAAATGTGGAAGCTAAACACCTGGGGTGTTACAATAAGGGGACTAGACTAGATATTAGTGAGCACTAATAGGATGGCCCCGATCGTCATGTTACCAGCGATGTCATCTTTCGCCTCTCTTATGTCCATTTCATTTCATTTGCAGCTACCTCTCTGTCTCCCGATCCTTCGATGGATCGCGTATCCTAGCCACACGATGGTATGGGGGCCCTCCAGAAGGGGCAACACTGAGGCTCTCAAGGCCAGCCCACTGGGCTTTAAGGCCACCCAAGGCACCCAAAAGTGCGAGCAACGTTCACAGGCGGGCACTGGAGGCCTTAGCCGAGCGCTTCTAACACCCTAGTGTTAAGAAATGCATTTGGCATTTAAATTTCATGAGCACAAGCATCATCCAAGCATTCATGAGCATGAGCATATGAAGTTTCATTTTATTCACTTTCTCTTTATCACATGTGATGTTGCTCATATACTTAATTATGCTTGTGATCATATGTGACCAATGCATGGGATGGTTGTGAGGTCACCAAAATACCTTAGACACACCTAGAATGATAATTGAAATAATGTTTATATTCATGACATGAGCCAATTTTGCTTCTAAGTGTTGGTTTACTTGGTAATGCCATTTTCATGATGCTAGTTTGACCAAAGTTGAACAGTAGCTTAGAATGTTTGCATGGCTATGTGACCTAAACAAAGTTGTAGTTCACATCATGGGTAACAAACTTTGTTGAAGGGTCATGAGCTAAATCAGTGTCTAACATGGTCAAATAGAGCTCACAAGTATCAACAAAATGTTGTTTTGTGACTTAAAATTTTTCTAAGTGTAGAATGCTGATTTCAGTTTCAATGTATCCCACTTTAGAGCTTTGTAGTCTGAAAACTATGGCGATTTAGACAAAACTCCTTTAATCAATCTTGTAGTACTCGTGTATCTCTACAATTTGTATTAATGAAGTTTTCACCAACTTGCCATGGATTAGGAGCTTTGATGGTTTGAAGATGCGCTGTTAGTCGCCTGAATTGGACTTAGCCGATTCAAATTTCCACCGCATCATGGCTGACCGGCATAGGCCGCGTGCGCCATGTGGTGGCTACCCACCGGCGATGGTCCCACCAGTTAGGCCAATGCGGGTAGTAAAATGGCAGCGATGCGCCCTCCCTCCTCACTCGCTCTCACTCGCCTCGCTCTGCCTCTCTCTCGCCCTCGCCGCGCCCGACGAAGCCGCAGCGCGCTGCGCCATTGCCGGTGACCTCCGCCACGCTCACTAGCTGCCACCATAGTTCCACTGCTCAATCCTTTGCACCCATAGCTCCACCATCACCTCCTCCACCTCGCCGACCCACCATTGCCTGAGCTCAAGCCAAAGTAAAGGCCTACGGGCCATTGCCGACACCGCCATGGCCACAAAGCACCACCGAGCTCCGAGATCGCCGTGGCTAGCCCTATCCACCACTCCTCCTACCTCTCTCTCTTGGTTCATCTTATCTATAAACCCTAGAAGCCATAGCCACCGCTCGTAGAGCCACTATCACATCATCGGTGTCAAAACACGAGCCACACTGCCATGAGCCAAGAGCGTCGCTGCCATGCATGTCAATGTGGCTGTGCCTGTCCAGTCATCATTCTCTCACATAGTAGGCGTTAGGATTTAGCCTTAGGATGGGGAACTCACAGGGAAGATGGATGTACACTTGCGCCCCCTTTCCCACCGAAACATCATCGTGCCACCACCGTGCTCGCGCCACCGTGCCGCCATGCATGAGGCCAAGCATCACCGCCGCTTCACTGTGACTTGATCCATGCCGTATAGCTTCGCTAGGGTTTGTAGATGTTGTATTCGTGCTCACCTAAGAATGCCATTGCCATAGATGGCTAGAGCACCATCGTGCACCACCGCTGAGCTGCCATGCTCATCGGTGAGGTAACTCCGGTGATCCTTCGAGCAAACCTAGGGTACCCGTAGTGCGCGTGATGATGGGGAACACAACAGCAGTGACCTCATCGCTAGTGACCTCGCCGTCGATGAGTTCTCACCGGTCAGAGCACTACCTCTGCTCTGTGCGACTGTCAAGTGGGGACAATTTGACCATGTGCCTCTACTGTCAGTCGCAGCAGGTGTATAGACCGTGTGCACCTAACTGTAGCGCCCGAGTAAATTTGATTTTCTTTATTTATTTCACATATTTTGTTGCTAAATGGCAAAAATTACATCTAGAGCTAGGAGTATCCAAATGGGGTGAACCAAATTTTATTAGATTCATCTTGAAGTATACTATTTGATAAAAATATGAAATCTACTGCTTAGTGTATTTTTTTGGGAGAATTAAATTGAGCAAGTTGAGTGCTTTTAAATTAGTTTATGTCTTGTAAATTGCATATATTGAGCTAGGGAAGTGCAAAAATTGTGATTCCAATTTGGCTAGTCTTGTGTTGACATGCTCTAGCTAGAAAAAATATTAAACCTATAGTAAGCATACTTGAAATATGGTCTTCCTATTTAATTTTAATTAATTACTAGTTTCTAGTGAAATTAATGGGATAAAAATACTTAATATATGAGCATGCAAATTTTTACACAGTATGATTGTACTCGGAGGCAAGTAAGAAAAATATCAAATCTATTGCTTGACACTTTTTACTATGTTAGATTATTTTTGTAGGAAGAAGCATATCTAATTTGTCATTTTTGTAGAGGTAGCTATACTTATCCAATAGCATGAAATTTGTACAGTAGACTACTAGACTCATATGTAGGATACTATACTTTTCTCAGAATTTATTGAGCACTGGAAATATTTATCCTATAAATCACCTTATTATATGAGGAAATTAATAAATGAATATAAATAAATTAGTTAGGCTTAACCATGATGTTTTATGTGGTGCTTGGGATTCATATGAACTGTTGATGTTATTGGTTAAGCTTAGAAGTAATTGGTTATAGGTAGCTAGTTAATTATTGCTTTATAATTTAACTAGATGGCTGCATGTATAGTTTCTATTGTGGTAATAATTTCATGATGATAATAACTTTTTCTCTAGAACTTGGTAATTACAAAGTTGTAGATAACTTACTTATGTACCTTGTGTTAAAGTTTCATAGTCACAGGCCTTATGGTTTAACAATTTTGGCTGATAGAAATCTGCTATCAGAAATGCTTGCTCGCTGGACTGATCTGAAAGATTGAATTGTTTGACCTTGATAACTACTGAATCATATTAAGATGATTAAAATAAAGTTTTAGTAAATTTCATAAGCTTTCTAGAATGTCCACAACCATATTATTTTAATATGTATAACTCCATTTATGGTCAAACAAGTGGCTACTATCTTGTAGCCCTAAAAATGATATACATAAGTGTTTGTTTAAGTTACTAAAGAAGAGATATGCTCCTACTCAGTAAAAGAAAATGTAACTTGTTATCTCCTTAATGCAATGCTACAGAGAACACTTATGAGGATGCATTCATCATATCATATCATATTATACATGTCATTATGTATGCATCCATGATTTCTTATTTCCTGCTCATGCATATAGGATCGTCCGAGGGGATAACTCTATTGGAATTCAATGAAGAGCCAAAGGAACAATAGGAGGCACCCGAGACCATTGCCCTAGAAGGCGAGGAGCAAGCTCTTGAGGACCTACCTGAGTGCCCGGATCATAGGCCGACTTCATTTATCAAAGGCAAGCCCCGAAGCATTTTAAGCCTCCCATGTTTTACAAAATATCACTTAAGTCCTTTATGTTTGATGCATTAGGTTATAAGAGTTGATTGGAAACACTTGATGCATAGAACTACCTTATCCAGATATATATACCTTTAACCCTGTGTAGGTCTAGGATCGAATATATGCTTAGTCATGCTTAGACCGATAGAAATCAGGTGATTTCCTATCACCTGCGAGATATAGGTGGATACCGAAGCACGGTTGGCTATATTTGCTATCGTTAAAAAGAACCATGGGGTAATGTAACTGGAGGCTAGATGGAGTCTATCCGTAGGTTGACTCATGTGATTCCATGTATGCCGATTAAGGACCATACTATTGTTGGAACTTTTGTCGAGATTGAACGCATGCCTCTCACTTAGCTATCCGGATAACTCATTTTGGCCACGAAGCCAAGTAGCTCAACTCAGGTCGGGCCCCATTCTATGAAAGTGCGCGTGCTAGATGGTGGTAAGGATGTGCGGAGAGCCAGATGTGAGCCCAAGGGCAGGGTAGTCCTGATTGTCCTGGCAGCTGATCATCCCTAATTGTGCGGCGCTGATCGAACCCGTGAAATGTGGACCTGAGTTGTACTAAAGGTGACCGTTGATCTAGTCTACCTAGGTTTGTGTTAGGAATAAATTTCTAGTTGGTTGAAATCGATTCGAATCGCTATCTCTCCTAGAGAGTGAGAAACTTGGCTAGCAGTAACTGGATTATGGAATGATGGTTATGGTGAACTCGGAACTTTTACACCGGCTATGGTTACTACTGTATGCTACTAAATGATATACCACATGTTTGGCATAAGTTAGTTGCTAATCTAGAGATGAATAGCTATAATTAACTTGATGGCCGAATTATAAATGTATAACTGAATTAGTAGCTTTGCATGCAAAATGTTGTCAAGCTAGCTCCAATTATAAAGCCTTGCATGATCCTTGGAGTCACTTTATTTTTTATTTATAACGGGTAAGTCTAGCTGAGTACATTCTCGTACTCATGGTTTATTTCCCACTTGTTGCAGATAATATGATGTATCATGGCTACTGTAAGAACTGCTTCTGTCCCGTCGTGGACGAGGAGTAGGGCCCTGGGCAAGGCATCTCTTGTTAATCCCTCTCTTATGCTTTTGTGGGATTATGATCATGAGCTGGCACAGTATTTGAACAACGATGGAGATGTTGGTTTCAAACTTTAATTGCTTCTACTACTATTTTACCTAAACTTGGTTTGTAATTACTTTTAATCATACTCTGATGTATGGAACCGTATTTGAGAACTTTATGTAACGTGTGACATGTATGTGGAATCATGTACGATCTTGGTTGTACGTTAGTTGAATCGAGACCCTTCGTGGTACTCGATGGACTACCGGGTTTATATGGGCTCAAGTATAACAGTGCGACAGCTTATGGGCTGCTATTGTACTTGTGCTCTTATAAATTGGATGGTTCTGCTACAGCTGGCATTAGAGCAAGATTCAACATTAATTGCCACATGTGTTTTTAAAACAAAGGTTTTTGTTTTTCCAAAACCAGTTTGTAGTAACTTATAGCTATATATATAGGTGTTTAAATCTAAAGTTTGAATCTAAAGTGTGCCAGTGTCTCTTCCTTTATGCCCAGTTAAGGATTTTAGGTGGCTAATTAAGTACTAACTTGGGGAGTTTTAATTTCATTGTCCATACGGCGTGCTATTGTATGGATGCCATTCACTTAAGTGGTAATATATGGATCAATTGCCTCTACGCCCAAGGTAAGATGATGAGTGGCATGACCGCAAGATGTGAGCATGTGGTCTAATGGGGAGAGTTAGCTTTGAAACTAAAGTATATATATGTCTCATATATAGAGAGAGAGGTATTTAATTATGGGTTAGCTTTGATACGACTGTATATGCATATTTATATGTATATATGGGACGTATTTACTTTCGGGTAGCTTTGATATGAAAGTATATATATGGGTATATATATGGAAGTATTTAGCCTGCAACCTAGAGCCCAGATTTTTATTTCTACATATATAATTGTGGGGTTAGGCTGAAATGAAATTCTTGTGTAGGTACACTAACAGTGAAACGTGTAGCCCAACTAGCTACGTTATATATGAGAGAATGCATGTATGCCATCGTGTATGTCAATAGAAGTTTAACTTTCCTAAGTTTGTGAGGACGTATGAAACATACATGCATCATGATCAATCATTAATTACACACTTGCATTGTTCCTCCCCTTATAAGTTTCTTATTCGATTAAGTAACTCTTTTCTATTATAACGTTGTTCTCATGAGAGTTGCACCATTTTGTTGGAATGGATGGCAGCATCAGCTGGGAGTGAGACTTTCCTAGAAATGTTTGGCACCCCTGCCCTACTTTGGAGAGTCCTACATTATGTGGGGTATACCGAACTACCCCTCTATTTTTGGAAGGACAGTCATGGTATGAGGTGCAGCTAACCATACTAGCTTGTACCCAAGCACCCCTGTGGTAGGAGTGGAAGGCAGAATCTGATGGAAAAACTCCTTGGGAAGGTGCCTAGGTAGTTGCTTTTGAGGTGCATTATCTGAACAACCAGCTGCACCTAATCCTGGATGAGGAAGAAGAAGATCCATAAATGTTTGTTGAAGATGACAGTTGGGAAGAAGAAGTGGTTCCATCAGATGAAGATGATGCTATCTCTGACCTCAACAGCGAGCATGCTGAAGAGTAGAGCCATCTAGGGACTAGTCAATGTGCTAGTTGTATCCCTGCTATTTATGTAACGGACTTGTAGTTTGAACTTCAGTACTCGTGACATAACTTTGGTGTAATATTGGTACTTTGCATGTTAATCCGTGATGGGTTGAACTTTGATGAAATTCTAGTTTCGTTTTACTAGTGAAATATGACATGCATATTAACGTGTTGCGAGTACAATAAGTGATCAAATTGGTGATGTTATGTTGCGAGAATGAATTATTGTGCCTCTATTTTATTGTATGAATTTAAGATTCTCTCTAGTAAATTCAGTTTGGCATGATTACATAATTCATCTACAATCTCTTGACATCATCCAATAATCACTTATTATTGAAATTTTGTGAGTTTCCTGATGTATTTCTAGATGAATTGCCAGGTCTACCGCCTGATAGGGATGTGGAATTTAAGATTGAGTTAGTGCTAAGTACAGCACCCATCTCAAGAAGACCCTATAGGATGCCACCAAATGAGTTAGACAAACTTAAAATCTAGTTACAAGAACTTTTGGACAAAGGTCTCATTCGACCTAGTTCGTCTCCATAGGGTTGTCCAGCTTTATTTGTAAAGAAGAAGGACAAATCCTTGAGAATGTGTGTGGATTATAGGCCGCTTAATGTTGTGACCATTAAGAATAAGTATCCTTTGCCTCGCATCGATATCCTGTTCGATCAACTAGCAAAAGCAAAGATATTCTCTAAGATTGACTTGAGGTCAGGCTATCATCAGATTAAGATCAGGCCAGAGGATGTACCTAAAATAGCTTTCTCCACTAGGTATGGCCTGTATGAGTATTCGGTCATGTCTTTTGGACTGACAAATGCTCCTGCCTACTTCATGTACTTGATGAATTTGGTATTCATGCCCGAGCTCGACAAGTTTGTGGTTGTGTTTATCGATGATATCTTGATTTACTCGGAGAATGAGGTAGATCATGCAGAGCATCTGAGAGTTGTTTTGTCCAGATTGAGGGAGCATAAATTATATGCCAAATTTAGCAAATGTGAATTCAGGTTAAAGAAAGTACCTTTCTTGGGTCACATCTTATCTAAAGATGGAATTTCTATAGACCCATCTAAAGTACAAGAGGTCATGGATTGGAAGGCCCTGACTTCGGTTCATGAAGTTCTTAGTTTTCTAGGGTTAACAGGCTACTATTGTCGTTTCATTCCTGATTTTTCCAAGATAGCTAAGCCCATGACCAAACTACTCTAGAAGGATGAGAAGTTTAATTGGACGCCAGAGTGTAAAGCTGCATTTCACACTTTTGTGAACCTTGCTAACTACAGCTCCTATTTTAGCACAACCCGACATTGAGAAGCCTTTCGATGTGTTCTATGATGCATTGGGTACAGGTTTGGGGTGTGTGCTCATGCAAGAAGGCTGAGTTATTGCCTATGCTTCTTGGCAATTGAGAGAGCATAAAGTCAACTATCCCACCCATGATTTAGAGCTTGCCGTAGTTGTTCACGCATTGAAGATATGGAGACATTATTTGTTGGGAAACATATGTCACATATACACTGACCACAAAAGTCTCAAATACATCTTCACTCAACCTAAGCTGAACATGAGACAACATAGATGGTTAGAGCTAATCAAGGACTATAATTTGGAAGTGCACTACCATCTAGTAAAAGCCAATGTTGTAGCAGATGCACTTAGTCAAAAATCTCATTATAACACCTTAGAAGCCTTGTTGGAAGATGGATTTAATTTGTTACATCCTATTGTGCTACACAATATCAATGTCAGTTGTTCACTTGAAAGCAAAATCATCGAGCTACAGAAGACAGATGTAGGTGTATTTCACATTACGAGAAAGATGAAAGAATAGGAAACCAAACATTTTAGGTTGGATGAAAGGGGTGTGCTATGGTTTGAGGACCGATTAGTGGTACCAAAAGACCGTGAACTTAGAAATCAAATTCTAGATAAGGCGCATTCATCCAAGTTGTCTATCCATCTAGGTAGTAGCAAGATGTACCAAGACTTGAAGGCCCATTTTTGGTGGACCAAGATGAAGAAGGAAATTGCAGCCTACGTTGCTAGGTGTGATGTCTATAGCCGAGTGAAGGTAGATCATCTGAAACCTAGTGGATAGCTTTAGTTGTTGTCCATCCCAGGCTAGAAATGGGAGGAAATAAGTATGGACTTCATTACAGGCCTCCCGCTAACACAACAAGGTCACGATTCTATATGGGTCATTGTAGATCACCTCACCAAGTCGGCACATTTTGTATCGGTTAACACAACATATCACACTAGGAGGTACATTGAGTTGTATGTTTCACAGGTTGTGAGGCTACATGGAGTACCAAGGACCATAATCTCATATTAGGGACCACAGTTTATAGCTCACTTCTAGGACCACTTGCACCAGGCCTTAGGAACTAAACTAATCAAAAGTTCAGCATATCATCCACAAACTTTGGGACAGACCGAGCGAGTGAACCAGATCTTAGAAGATATGTTGAGAGCTTGTGTTATATCCTCTAAGGGTTCATGGGCGAAATGGCTACCTTTAGCTAAGTTCTCCTATAACAATAGTTATCAAGAGAGCTTCAAGATGGCTCCTTTTGAGGCCTTATACGGTCGAAAATGTAGAACTCCCTTGAATTCGATTGAACCCGGAGAAAGAAGATATTATGGCATTGACTTTGTCACCGAAGCTGAAGAGCAAGTATGCATTATCCAACAGCATATGAAAGCAGCTCAGTCTAGGCAAAAGAATTATGCTGATAAGAGAAGAAGACCACTAACTTTGAAGTGGGAGACTATGTGTACTTAAAATTTTTGCCCATGAAAGGTGTGCAGAGATTTGGAGTAAAAAAGAAGCTTGCACCTAGATATGTAGGGCCATACTAGATTATTGAACAAAAAGGAAATGTCGCTTACAAGTTAAAACTTCCCCTAGAGATGAGTGCTATATTCAATGTCTTTCATGTTTCTCAATTAAAAAGATGCCTTTGCATACCTGATGAAGCTATTGCTCCCACCAACATTAAGCTCTAATCGGATTTAACTTATGAAGAGAAACCAATTCGAGTGTTAGAAAAAATGGAAAGAGTAACCCAGAGCAAAGTCATTAAATTCTACAAGGTGGTGTGGAATAACCACAGTGAACAAGATGCCACTTGGGAATGGGAGGATTATTTGCGTGAAGTCTATCCCGCTTTTTATAAAGAATGGTAGGTCTTACAAATCTCAGGATGAGATTTCTATAAGGGAGAGGGGCTATAACACCCTAGTGTTAAGCAATGCATTTGGCATTTGAATTTCATGAGCACAAGCAACATCCAAGCATTCATGAGCATGAGCATATGAAGTATCATTTTATTCACTTTCTCTTTATCACATGTGATGTTGCTCATATACTTAATTATGCTTGTGATCATATGTGACCAATGCATGAGATGGTTGTGAGGTCACCAAAATACCTTAGACACACCTAGAATGATAATTGGAATAATTTTATATTCATGACTTGAGCCAATTTTGCTTCCAAGTGTTGGTTTACTTGGTAATGCCATTTTCATGATGCTAGTTTGACCAAAGTAGAACAAGTAGCTTAGAGTGTTTGCATGTCTGTGTGACCTAAATAAAAGTTATAGTTCACATCATGGGTAACAAACTTTGTTTAAGTTTCATAAGCTGAATCAGTGTTTAACATGGTCAAATAGAGCTCACAAGTATCAACAAAATGTTGTTTTGTGACTTAAAATTTTTCTAAGTGTAGAATGCTGATTTTAGTTTCAATGTATCCCACTTTAGAGCTTTGTAGTTAGAAAACCATGGCGATTTAGACAAAACTCCTTTAATCAATCTTGTAGTACTAGTGTAGCTCTACACTTTGTATTAATAAAGTTTTCACCAACTCATCACGGATTAGGAGCTTTGGTCATTTGAAGATGCGTTGTCAGTCGCCTGAATTGGACTAAGCTGATTCAAATTTCAGCAGCGTCGTGGCCGACCGACGTAGACCGCGCGCACCGCGTGGTGGCTGCCTGTCGGTGATGGTCCCACTAGTCAAGCTGATGTGGGTAGCAAAACAATAGCAATGCACCCTCCCTCCTCACTCACTCTCACTCGCCTCGCTCCACTCTCTCTCGCCCTCGCCGCGCCCAATGAAGCCTTAGTGCGCCACGCCATTGCCACCGACCTCTGCCATGCTCGCTCGCTACCACCACAGTGCCACTGGTCAATCTTTTGAACCCATAGCTCCGCCATCACCTCCTCCACCTCACCGACCCACCATTGCCTTAGCTTGAGCCAAGGTAAAGGCCTATGGGCCATTACCATCGCTGACATGGCCATGAAGCACCATCGAGCTCTGAGGTCGCCGTGGCTAGCCCTATCCACTACTCCTCCTACCTCTCTCTCTCTCTCTCTCTCTTGGTTCATCTTTGCTATAAACCCTAGAAGCCATAGCCGCCACTCATAGAGCCGCTATCGCGTCGTCGGTGCCGGAACGTGAGCCGCACCGTCGTGAGCCGAGAGCGCCGCCGCCATGTACGTCAACGTGGCCACGCCTGTCTAGCCATTGTTCTCTCTCATAGTAGGCGTTAGGGTTTAGCCTTAGAACATCACCATGCCACCGCCGTGCTCACGCCGCCATGTCGCCATCCACGCAGCCAAGCATCACTGCCGCTTCACCGTGACTTGATCCGCGTCGTAGAGCTTCGCTAGGGTTTGTAGATGTTGTAGTCGCACTCGCCTGAGCATGCCATCACTGAAGATGGCTGGAGCACCACTACGCACCACCGCTAAGCCGCCATGCTCACCGGTGAGGTAGCTCCGGTGATCCTCCGAGCAAACGTAGGGTACCTGTAGATGCGCGTGATGATGGGGAACACAACTACGGTGACCTCGTCGTCGGTGACCTCGCTGCCGACGAGTTCTCACCGGTTAGAGGTTGCCTCTACTCTGTGTATCTATCAAGTGGGGCCAGTTTGACTGTGGGCCCCTGCTGTTAGTCACAGTAGGTGTATAGACCGGGTGCACCTAACTGTAGCGCCCGAGTAAATTTGATTTTCTTTATTTATTTCACATATTTTGTTGCTAACTTGCAAAAAATATATCTTGAGCTAGGAGTATCCAAATGGGGTGAACCAAATTTTATTGGATTCATATTGAAGTATACTATTTGATAAAAATATGAAATCTATTGCTTAGTGTATTTTTCTGGGAGAATTAAATTGAGCAAGTTGAGTGCTTTTAAATTAGATTATATCTTGTAAATTGCATATATTGAGCTAGGGAAGTGCAAAAAGTGTGATTCTAATTTTGCTGGTCTTGTGTTGACATGCTCTAGCTAGGAAAAATATTAAACCAACAGTAAGCATAATTGAAATATGGTCTTCCTATTTAATCTTAATTAATTGCTAGTTTCTAGTGAAATTAAAGGGCACAAAAATACTTAACATATGATCATGCAAATTTTTACATAGTTTTATTGTGCTAGGAGGAAAGTAAGAAAAATATTAAATCTATTGCTTGACACTTTTTACTATGCTAAATTATTTTGGTAGGAAGAAGCATATGTAACTTGTCATTTTTGTAGAGGTAGCTATACTTATCCAAATAGCATGAAATTTGTACAGTA
Source organism: Miscanthus floridulus (assembly GCF_019320115.1). Taxonomy (NCBI): domain Eukaryota; kingdom Viridiplantae; phylum Streptophyta; class Magnoliopsida; order Poales; family Poaceae; genus Miscanthus; species Miscanthus floridulus. The sequence goes on along the minus strand of NC_089583.1, from coordinate 45,622,651 downwards.
GACTACTAGAGCATATGTAGGATACTGTAATTTTTTTCCAAATTTATTGAGGAATGGAAATCTTTATCCCGTAAACCACCTTATTATATGATGAAACTAATAAATGAATATAAATAAATTAGTTAGGCTTAACCATGATATTTTATGTGGTGCTTGGGATTCATATGATCTGTTGATGTTATTGGTTAAGCTTAGAAGTAATTGGTTATAGGTAGCTAGTTAATTATTGCTTTATAATTCAACTAGATGGTTGCATGTACAGTTTCTATTGTGGTAATAATTTCATGATGATAATGACTTTTTCTATGGAACTTTTTAATAACAAAGTTGTAGATAACTTACTTATATACCCTATGTTAAATTTTCATAGCCATAGGCCTTATGGTTTAACAATTTTGGCTGATAGAAATCTGTTGTCAGAAATGCTTGCTCGTTGGACTGATCTAAAAGATTGAATTGTTTAACCTAGATAACTGCTGAATCACATTAAGATGATTAAAATAAAGTTGTAGGAAATTTCATAAGCTTTCCATAATGTCCACAACCATATTATTTTGATGTGCATAACTCCATTTATAGTCAAAAACAAGTGGTTGTTGTCTTGTAGTCCAGAAAATGATTTACATAAGTGTTTATTTAAGTTACTAGAGAAGAGATATGCACCTACTCAGTAAAAGAAAATGTAACTTGTTATTACCTTAATGCAATGTTGCTGAGAACACTTATAAGGATGCATTCATCATATCATATCATATTATACATGTCATTATATATGCATGCATGGTATCTTATTTCCTACTCATGCATATAGGATCGTCCGAGGAGATAACTCTATTGGAATTCGATGAAGAGCTAGAGGAACAATAGGAGGCACCCTAGCCCATTGCTCTAGAAGGCGAGGAGCAATCTCTTGAGGACCTACCCGAGTGCCTGGATCATAGGTTGACTTCCTTTATCAAAGGCAAGCCCCGGAGCATTTTAAGCCTCCCATATTTTACAAAATATCACTTGAGTCCTTTATGTTTGATGCATTAGGTTATAAGAGTTGATTGGAAACACTTAATGCATAGAACTACCTTGTCTAGATATATATACCTTTAACCCTGTGTAGGTCCAAGATCGAATATATGCTTAGTCATGCTTAGACCGGTAGAAGTCGGGTGATTTCCTGTCACCTACGAGATATAGGTGGATACTGAAGCACAGTTGGCTATATTTGTTATCGTAGAAAAGAATCATGGGGTAATATAACTGGAGGTCGGACGGAGTCTATGCGTAGGTTGACTCATGTGATTCCATCTATACCGATTAAGGACCGTACTGTTGTTGGAACTTTTATTGAGATTGAACATATGCCTCTCACTTAGCTGGTCGGATAACTCGTTCTGACCATGAAGCCGAGTAGCTCAACTTAGGGTAGGCCCTGTTCTATGAAAGTGCGTGCTCTAGATGGTAGTAAGGATGTGTGGGGAGCCGGACGTGAGCCCAAGGGCAGGGTAGTCCTAATCCTCCTAGCAGCTGGTCATCCCTGATTGTGCAGCGCTGATCGAACCCACAAAATGTGGACCTAAGTTGTACCAAAGATGACCGTTGATCTGGTCTGCCTGGGTTTGTGTTAGGAATAAATTCCCCGCTGGTTGAAATCGATTCGAATTGCCATCTCTCCTGGACAGTGAGAAACTTGGCTAGCTCAAGCATCATAGTAACTAGATTATGGAATGATGGTTATGGTGAACTCAGAACTTTTACACCGGCTATGGTTACTATTGTACGCTACTAAATGATATACCACATGTTTGGCATAAGTTAGTTACTAATCTAGAGATGAATAGCTATAATTAACTTGATGGCCGAATTATAAATGTATAACTGAATTAGTAGCTTTTTATGCAAAATGTTGTCAAGCTAGCTCCACTTATAAAGCCTTGCATGATCCTTGGAGTCACTTTATTTTTGATTTATGACGGGTAAGTCTAGCTGAGTACCTTCTTGTACTCATGGTTTATTTTCCACTTGTTGCAGATAATATGATGTATCATGGCTACTGTAAAAACTTCTTCTATCCCACCATGGACGAAGAGTAGGACCCTAGGCAAGGCATCTCTTGTTAATCCCTCTACTATGCTTTTGAGGGACTGTGATCATGAGCTGGCACAGTATTTGAATAACGATGGAGAGGTTGGTTTCAAACTTTAATTGCTTTCGCTACTATTTTACCTAAACTTGGTTTGTGATAACTTTTAATCATACAATGATATATGGAACTGTATTTGTGAATTTATGTAACATGTGACATGTATGTTGAATCATGTATGATCTTGGTTGTATGTTGGTTGAATAGAGACTCTTCGTGGTACTCGATGGACTACCGGGTTTATATGGGCTCAAGTATGACAGTGCGACCACTTGTGGGCATTCTGCTATAGTGCTTAGAAGAAAAATTGGCCGCCCATCGAACGATGTCTGAGTATCGACCTCGAGCCACTCGTGGTGACCCACCGAGGGAGACAATGAGCCCCCGAACATCGAAAGACGGGCTCAGGAACTATACGAGTGGCTCAGTCAGGAAGCCCAGGATCCCTCCTCTAGGAGACATGACTAGGGCATGGAACGACCGTAAACCTGGTGTTCTCATGGGCTCACCTGCTAGTAGCATGGGTGCAGCAATCTTGGCCACCGAGGCCATTGTCATAATAGCCCATCCCAATGAGGGGCCAAAGTCTCTGAGCACAACTCATGAGCAATGAGATTACACACGAAAGTAATTTTATTTATTAATTGGCAATAACCCGGTTACAATATACGGTAGCAAAAACCTCTACATTGTCATTGCCACGATGGTGAGAGCCACAGTCGCTCAGTCAGGACCTCCAACTGAGCTTCCATGGCATGCAGATAGTCACAGAGAAGGCTGGGCTAGCCCCTTGCCCCACTAGTGTTTGGGAACGCACCAAGGTCAGAGGCACCTCTACACCAGCCGACCTTAATCCCCAAGCCAGCGACTCCCGGCCAAGCTCACTGGTGTGAAGACCCGGCGAGTCCCCAGACCACTGGCTCTTTCACTGATAAAATACAAGGACCCCTTCCATTGATAAAATGGAAGGATCCCGAGCGACCCACATTGTTGGGATCCTTCCATTTGCTAGGGAAGGACAGCGGGATAGGGACTTAGCGAGCCTCGGTGCAGGGAAAGCGTCAGCGCTAGTAGTGCACAAGGAGAAGACCATGGTCACTCGGGCCACTAGCAGCGCTGGAGGCGCTGGTCCCCCACATAGCGCCAAGGTTCTGGTAGCAGCTCTTGAGTATAAGGATCATCAACTACTGGATGTAGGGCATCGATTAGCCTGAACTAGGATAAACCATTGCGTCCCCTCTGTGATTCTTGTGTTCTTGAGTCCACCCAAGCCATCGGAGACACGCACTCTAACACTACTATGAACAACAATGCTTGTCGTGGTTCCAACCCCGTGGCAGCATGTGTGGGAACACTCCGTCACAGCCATCTTATTATCTAAAAAGTTTTGTCAGTATACGCCTTTTAAAATTTTCAATTAGGCTATCATCCCCCTGTAGCCATCAACCAGTCCTTTCATTTATGCACTGTATAATGAGCCAAAGCCATTTGGAGCCATGCCAAACAAGACCTTAATTAGCATTTTTTCAAAGGGTTGTCAAACTCATCTCACCACGTATGCCACTCGATTCTAAATGCAACATTTCTTAGCCTTGCTTTCTCTTTGTTGTTTCCTCGGTCCACCAACACCAAGCCCTCTACATCGCACCTGAGCCTCTAGCTTGCCCTTTACACTCACAACCCTATCCTTCGTAGCCAAACCTTGCCTCTTGATCTTCTCCACCTAGCCATATGACTCTATCATGTACGTCTCATATACAATGAGCTCCTCCAACCTTCACTAGAGCACTATCATCACATGACCAAGCCACCTCTTCACCATGGTTCTATATCTTGCTCAACCTAGTCTACCTGTGGACTACGTACCTGTTCATCTCACATGAAACACATTAATCTACCTAAGGTTGTCACTCAATTACCAAAACTAAGCTGGGACTTTCACATGGACTTTGTGTTCCTCTCCACAAAGCATGGAAGGCCCACCATCATCGAGCCCACATTAATGGGTTAGGGCATTAACCATGCTGGAGGCATCGGAGGAGGGGAATAAAAAGGATTCTAGGCAATATGGAAATACGATTGACTTATGTGGGATCAACATTGTGAAATATGTATAAAGTGGTATGGCTTGGTTATAGCAAAATGTAATGACAAGTTAGACAAATAGTGTAATGGCATCGTGGCATTTATACTAGCTTGATTCCAACTAACCCATTATCTTTTGAGATCACCAACATTTTCTAACCAATGATGATGCCTATCAGCCTATATATGACATAAGACAACACAGCAAAATTGATAAAATATATTACAGCTCACGCCTAAAATAATTAAATATGTATACTTTTTTACATAACAGAGGAGGGGTTGCTTCCTAGGTAGATATATTAATAAAATGAGACATTACTACTGGAAAAAGATAAGCAAAGACTTCAACAATACATTTACACAAACATGATAGTATAAGGTAGTGGTGATTAATATGAACTAACACCACTTTATTATTGAGTAAAAATATATTTATCTTTGATAGCATGCATCTCTGCACCGGTATCATTCATTGACAATTGCTCCGTGGGCAATTGCTTTGAACAAAGGACACCAAGCTGAATGACGGCCAACAAACATTCCTTGGTTCTTGTTATATGTCTTGTATCATTGCTATTGTTTACTCCATCATGCAACGAGATGTTGGAATCTGCTATCTCCATAATCTTGTCAGGAAGAGCTGCCTTGGCATAATAATGCAAGCTTATCCCATCTCTAAATATATCATCTGTTGGGCTCTTCCCTGTGAACATCTCGATCAAAGTGATGCCAAGACTAAACACATCTCTAGAAGTTGACACTACAAGCCCTTCTCCATATTCTGCAGTGGAATGAAATATGAGGATACATAGGTATATATGTATAAAAACTAAAAGACTACTTGATGTGCATCTTACTATTAGTAATTGGATAATCTTATTGGAGCCTCCACACAATGCTCACAAGACAAGCCATAACTAAAAATAAATCTGAGATGTTCTCACAAAAATAAAAGGCATCAGCCATCAATTCAGTGTACTATAGTTATCAATGGTGATAATATGCATTTGATATATTGTGCTTTCTAAAAAATTACACACCTTTGCCATTATAAAAACATTCTTAAATGGCCTTTTCTATCTTGTACATTTAAATTACCAACATATGATAATGTGAAAACTAACTTAAAATAAGCCCTCATCTTCATCTAAATTATCCATTATGCCATTGTGAAAAATAACATATGGTAACCATTAATTAAAATTTGCTTCTGAGTTACCCACTTGTACTGTTATTATAAACATTCTAAAGTAATCCTAAGTCTGAATCTAATAGCATACATATGTTTTTTTAAATTATCCCAAAAGTAACCGTATATATTTTCCATGTTATCCACTTATTATGGTATAAACACATGACATCTGTCACTATGTAGATGATGGGTACATGTTTGAGGGAAGCATTGAATATGCCAGTATCCATGTCCAACGCATAGCGGAAGCTAAGATTCAAACTAAAGACAAACATATGAGCAAATCGTAAAGAGCAAAGATAAGAAATTTTGTTGAGGTCTACTCTAAACCAATTATCCATGAATTTCTGTCACATTTTTTTAACAATTACTAATCCATGCAGCAGCACATATTGATGAGCTAATAGGGATAGATGCTATCATTTGAAGCATGAAACAAAGAAAATTGAGTTACCTAGAGCAATGTATCCAATGGAACCTCTTATTCCTATGGTGCTACTGGAGTTGATGTGTTGTTTGCTTGTTGTTTCTTCTAGAACTCTAGCAATGCCAAAATCTCCAACACAAGCTCTCATTTCCTGATTGAGAAGAATGTTACTCGGCTTGAGATCACAATGGATGATCGATGGCTGGCAACCGTTGTGAAGATAGTCCAAAGCATCCACAATGTCCACGGCGATATCCATCCTCTGTGACAAACTGAGTGCTATGTGTCCATTTTGGCCATCCAAATTTGGGTGGATCCATCCATCTAAGCTGCCATTAGCCATAAACTCAAAGACAAGTGCTCTAAAGTCTTGACTCTGGTGGTTGATGCTAGAACAACATGTAATGATCTTTAGAAGGCATCGGTGCCTCACTCTTCTTAGTGCCTCACATTTAGCCTGGAAGCTTTTGTAGGACCATGATTGTTGGACATTAAACACCTTAACAGTGACGACAATGACTTGAATTTCTAGTGTGCCCTTGTATACTGTACCATATCTTCCCTTTCCAAGCACATTTGCTTCTGAAAATCCATCTGTTCCTTTCAGTATATCGTTGTACGGAACTATTGAAAGCTCTATCTCTGCAAATTGTGGTGGCAAATCTTTCTTCGGTACTGTCTTGGATTTTCTATGGTGAAATCCAGCCCAAACTAGAAAAAAGTAAAATGAGACTTCCTATTGTTGGGATTGTTATTCTAAGAAACTTGGGTATGTCTTTCCTATTCTTTCTTGCACAAAAGCTTGCGCATTTTGGCAGATGGAGCTGTGGAATCCCCCACATAACGTATTATTACCAACAATTGATAGTCCAGTTAAATTTTTGAAAACTCCTCCTTTTGGTATTTCACCTTGCAAATTGTTGTAGGACAGATCTAGGTGAAGTAGCGATGTTGAATTACCTAAAAGGTCCGGGATTGTTCCAAATAAATTGTTGTGGCCAAGATACAACTCCTGTAGGTTGGTAAGGGTAGTGAAGTTGTCAGGAATGCTTCCATTCAGTTTGTTGTCCGTCAAATTAAGTACAGTCAAGCCAGCCATGTTCTTAAACATAGCAAGTATGCTTCCTTGGAATGAATTGCCATCCATTAAGAGGAATTCCATGACCCTGCGGTTGCCAATAGTATCAGGTATCTCACCTGACAAATTGTTTCCCGATAGGAAGAGCTGTCTGAGATATACCAAACTACCGACTTCTAATGGAAGTGGTCCGACTGTAGATGGACATTAGCCTGGCTCCCGGTAGCCAAAGTACCCCCTTAGCCTGGATCCCAAAAAACGTGGCTCCGCCAAGCATCCGGATGGCGTTGCAGTCACCTCCGCTTGGTGCGGTGCGTGAGTGTGTGACAACGCGAGGAGGTCGAGGTTGACGGTGCCGCCACACCACCGGAACTCCCACTGGCTACCACTCCACTGAAGCTCCCGCCGGCCACCACTCCACCGCCCACCTATAGAGCCATATGGCCCGAGGCCCATGGACACGGCCCATGGCCCGGTGATTTGGCCCGGCCAAGGCACGGCACGATGGCTGTCGGGCCCGTGCCAGCCTAGCCCGATGCTAGGGCCGTGCCTGAGCCACTCCCCTAGCCCAGCATGTCGGCCCAGCCCAGCCCGGTTATACATCACATATATAAAATATCTGCCAAACTGTAAACCCTAGCTGCCCAATAGTACTCCTCACACTTGCGCCACCCCTTCGGCTCTCTTTCCGAGTTCGCGAGACTTCCCTTCCCTCATGCGGTCGCACTTCCATTGCGAGTTCGACCACAACTTTCATCGCCTCTCGACAACCTCCCTCCCTCGCGTACCACCAGACTCCTGCCCCTCCTCCCACCGGCACCAGTGAGCGGCGCGAGGCCGTGGCAATGGCAAAGCAAGGCGCATCCGAGGCGGCCAACGAGTGGCGTGAGGCTATGGCGATGATGGAGCAGGGCACACCCGCGGCGGCCAGCAAGTGGCACAGATCCACATGTGCCCTGGCGCCCGGAGGCCTGCGCGTGGCGGCGACGAAACAGGACGCGCTCGCACGCAAAGGCCAGCGCGCTTGGGCAGCCTCAGGCACGGCGGGCTCGGCGTGCCGACGGGCCGCGCCTTAAAGGGTCGTGCCTAGGCCGTAGGTGCAGCCCGTGGGCTGGCACGGCCCAGCCCGATGCACCTGACGGGCCATGCCAGCCCGTGACCACCGGGTCGTGCTGAGCACGAGCTCATGCCGGGCCAGGCCGGGCGACCCGAATGGCCATCTATACGGACACCATGCGAGCCGCGGCCTGCTCCTCGCCCGTGCCTTGGCCTCGGGATTTCCCGCGCGGCATCCTCCCAGAGCGCGTGCAGCGGTACGAGCTCCGCCCCGACGACGGCTCCTTCGAGGTGTTCCTCTCGGGCTGCACCTGCAAGTGCCGCGTCGGCCACCAGTACCTGCTCCGGTACGACCGCCGCATCTCCGGGACGGCACGGGAAGGCTCCATCCGGGCGCTGCACGGCGTGAGCGTGAAGGTGCTGTTCGTGTGGCTCGGCATCACCGAGGTGGACCGCGCCGGGGACCAGCTCAGCTTCCCCGTTGGCCCGCTCGCCGCGTCGTTCCTATGGGAGAACTTCGCCGAGAGCCCGCGCTGCCAGTGTGGCTTCGACTGCGCCTAGGCCGCCGGGAACGCCGCCGCCGGCGCTGCTGTCGCGGCCTCCTGATGCAAGGCACCTCATCTTCCTGCTGCTGCTTCTTGTCACCGTGACGGAGATTACCAACTGTTCGATAGAATGCTTCAATGGATAACCTTACCAGGCACAAGACCTAGTGATTCCAAGACGAAGCAAGCAAACAAACAAACTCTTATGGAAACCAGGTTAGAGATAGCAGTCCAACCAAACAAACCCATGTTAGTTTGCTGGGTACAGGTTTAGTCTAACCAGACGCCAGACTTCAACTAACGCAGGAAAGCAAACAGGCCCGTATTGTTTCTGTGGATAAAAAACAAACTATAACCCCATTTTTTTATAGATACAACTATAACAAAGGCCACATTCAGAATGTGGATTTTTCTATTTTCTCCATTTTACCTATGAAAATGAATTGATTCATGTGAAATGCATTATGATTTCCATGAGAATTCCTATGCTCCAAAGGATATAGAATCCCCTACAGTGCAGTCGAACCGTGCCTCGGTGGTTGACGTGTCATTACTCGAAAGCAAGTCTCTGTGTCCCGACAAGTGATGCGTAACTGCCTCCCTTAGCAACCAGTTCTCCGTGCGTCCCCAGCTCAGTTATCCTGCCCTCCGAGCAAACAGCAATTCGATGTGCATTCTGTACGGTACTCAGCCTGTGAGCAATGACCAGAGAAGTCCTTCCCTTCATCAAGTGATTGAGAGCTTCCTGTACAAGCCGCTCACTTGTCGCGTCCAGTGCACTAGTAGCCTGCGAATAACATAAGTTCATAGGTAGGCTCGGTGTATTCGCCGTGAAGGAGAAATAGCACATTCTGAAATATATGTCGTTTTAGTTTTGTTACAAGCTAAAGTTTTCTAACTTTAACCAAGTTTATAAAATGGTTTATAAAAAAATATTGGCTTGCTGAATCTTGACTGAAACTGGCTGAAAAATACTGTTCTGGCTGAATTGTTGAGAGGAAAATGCTGTTCCGACTGAAAAAACAAGCCGAACAAGCCGAATATGGGGAAAGCCAAATGGGGCCATACTAACATATATTACACATCAGTTTCATTAAATTCACTATGAAATGTCCTGAGAGTGCATTTACTCCACTGTCAAATATTTTTCCTACAAATTTACTGGTTTAAGTTTGAAAAGTTTGGCTTAGGATAAAACTAGGTTTTAGATTTTGGAATGGAGAATCATGAACTACCACCAATATGTGCCATTTTATTAAAGATTCATTATTTTCAAACTTTTTAAAAGATTAAGGCTGATCTACACCACATTTGTCTATTGAAAGCTTATCTATCATGTAATTAGCATAGAGTATTGGCAGACATCCATCTATAGTACTGCAAAAGGTTAAAAACGCGACACTTTGATAACTTGGTTTTAGCATCCAAAGAAACTCTCAAGTTGACACTTGATAACCAGCGACCTTGACCTGCAAAACTTTGAGTATGTACTCAAGTTTTTGTCCTTTTTTGCCCTGGATCAATGTATTCATAGTTTTGAGTTACCTGAATCCATGTGCCGACACTTTAACATTCTTGACATATTTACTTACCTTTTCTCCTCTATTTGCACAATAAACCCACTGCAGCAGACATGTTTGACCCAACTTACTTAACAATGATTCGATACAGTCAGCTCAAACCATCTAGCTTGTGCAGTAATTATTGGTAGCTAATTATACATTTCTACCATTAATCCCTCCATTTGCAGATTCCCTGAGTTACAGTAATTATTGGTCGCTAATTATACATTTCTACCATTAATTCTAGTGATTACACATTACTGCCCCCTCCTTTATTTATGTTATTTGTGCTGAAGCTCCACCACTACTGACCTTCGACACTGATCTCCCTCAAGATCAGTTTGTTAAAGCTCTACCCATTGAATGACTACATTCCACCCAAGCATGGGTAATGGCAGATCATAATTATAATTTATCTTTATTATCTCCTATGCCACATCAATGGATCGATTTTATGAACTGAACAATACAGAAGTGCATAATCACACGTAATTCCCTTCCTAAGTTTACTTTTTTTTTCTCCACAAAAAATTAAGTTCGCATCCTTAATACAATATTTGGAAAATATAAAGAATAACAAAGCTAGTTGAAATGTAAGAATGGCATACCTCATCAAGTATTAGAATAGGAGCATTTTTCAAGAGGGCTCGTGCAATTGCAATCCTCTGCAAAGCAACAAATAAGAGTGTACATTCACAACAGAATTATGAACCTTGCTACAGAATAATTATGAACTTCCTTTAAACGTGACTGTAGCAGATTACCTGCCTTTGTCCCCCACTTAGGAGACTACCTCGCTCTCCAACAAGAGTGTCATACCCCTAAAATACCAAACAATGATATTAGCATATGACTTGAAGATAACTAGTGCCAATCAATGCTGGGCTAAAGCCAATGATAAAGATTTCCATACCTGTGGAAGAGAGATGATGAATTCATGAGCATTGGCAGCTTTAGCAGCTTTTATTATCTCATCCTTAGAGACAACATCATCTGGGAGACCATAAGCAATATTTTCTCCAACAGACCCGGAGAATAGGACCGGATCCTTCATGAAAGAAAAATATAAATTTCTCATAACACTAGCTACTTAAAATAAATAGCTACTTCTACATATTAAAACATGTTTCAAACATGGCATGGCCAATGAGACACAACTATGCCTACTAATTTCTATGATAGATGTAGGTTGAAATAGTGAAAATATGATACAACGAGAGCGCAGTTCATAACAAACCAATTGGTTTTATTTTTTGTTATGGTGGGTCCTCACTAAAACAGTAGGGTCAGGGTGGATATGAACAATTAACCACATGGAGCCACAGTGTAGCTAGCAAAAGAAAGTTAAATCCCAACTGCAGTTATTTTATTATGTTGTCTTGAGTTCCCTCCTGTCCACACAGTTCCAGATTGACATGAAATTTCAAGAACTGACCCCAAACTCATAACAGTTTCACAGTCAATCAGGATATATTTGCACATATCATTAGTAAAAAAACATTGATAAGCTACTCCAAACGATCCTTTGCATACACTGATGGTACATTGAAACTTTTTCTGTGCTCTCATTCTCAATATTTGAATCCTTGCAGACAAAAAACAATTGCTCCAATCATAGTAGCCAAAGCCAAACCTAGTGGATCAACAGGACAAAAGAAACTGGCCCCTTTGTCTGGTGTGGGATGTTCCATGCCAGAATCTCCTTGAACAAAATAAAAAGTGGCTTCTATTGGCAAAATTTTCTGGAAATAACCTAAACGCAAGCATGACTGAACTGCAGTTGAAGTATTGGGACTCTTCACTCTATGAAACTTCAAACTGAACAAAGAGCAGCTGAACCTATCTGTTTCCCAGAAACCACCTAAAAGCCAGTGGCAATGTGTACAGAAAATGCAACTCACAGGGGCTCTAGGACCCAGGGGGGGAGGGGGCCGTAATGCCTTGTATATATGTGCGGCAATCAGGTCAGCTAAAAAAGGGCCCATCAGGCCATAATCAACCCAGTTTGAGTGGCAACTACCTTCGAAGGCCCTATGTCAATCTGCTGAATGTCTGATGCTTTAGTTACTCAGATTCTTTTACATATGGATATGGGCTAACATGTTCAACCCTATGCCGATCTTATAACAGCAAGTGACAAAGAAGTTTATATCCTCGAAATATGTATAGTTACAGCAGCAAAATACATGGTGTGGAAATTGCAATGATATACCTGATTCACTAGAGATACTACTCGAGACCATTCTCTTTTGTCAAATACACGGATGTCTTCTCCTGCGACAGTGATGGAACCTTGAGTTGGCTGCAAAAATGGAGAACACTCAAAATGTTGCTACAATGAAAAAAATATTAGTATGACTATATATAGGATACAGTACCTCATAATACCGTGCTAGAAGTTGCACCACTGTGCTTTTCCCAGCACCACTAGGCCCGACAAGTGCTGTGACTTTTCCACACTCAATTGTAAGGTCAAGGCCATTTAAAATCTCCACATCCGATCTCAGTGGATAAGAGAAATGGACTTCTGCTAGAAACACATGACTACATGAGCGAGTAGAACTGAAGTCATCCAAGAATGTTATGTTGCATTAGAGGTTGCATGCTGCACGTACTACTGACATTAAAGAAACAATCATAAAAAATAATAAATTGAATCGCTCTCATCAAATTTAATAAAGATGAGCTAATGACACAATGTTAAGTTACCAGGACTATTCACAAATTTAAGTTACCCCGACTATTCACAATTTTAAGTTACCCTGACTATTCACAAATTTGATCTGTTAACATATTTCATCTTAAGTATGTTTTTTTAGACAAAATAAAGGTGAAAACAAATTAAAAAAAAAAGATGAGCTAATGATACAGTTTTAAGTTACGAGGATATTCAATCATGACACATAAGCTAAGGAACAATATGCTATATAATAATAATAATAATAATAATAATAATAATAATAATAATAATAATAACATATAAGGGAGACGAAAGGTGAAATATAGTATAAGCTTAGATATAAGGGCGCCCTAGATATAAATACAAACAGACCTTTCAGATGAATGTCACCAGACCAGGCTAGATTACTACAGCTACTGGATGATTTCAGCTCTGACATGAAATGTTTGTTAACAGAGCCATTTTCATACATTCCATTGGAATCATCAAGCTCTTTGCCATCAATTTCTTTGGCTAAACCATACGCAAGTGAATCATCAATGTCCTTCACTGAAAGAACAGAATTTATTCTCTCTACGGAAGCCAATGTGGAACGCAGATCACTAAGGGTATTAACAGCTCCTTGAACCTAAAATGTATGATCAGCATAATTAAATATGCAATAAAATAACATGAAACTACAAAAGGTTCTTGAAAATTGCTACTTACAGCAAAGGTTAATGTGAAGGTGTAACCAATAAAAGACACCATGGTCCCAACAGATAATTTGCCCTGAAATGGTGAATCATCATATTCTTTTTTATTCCATGACCAGTCAATCCAAGCTTGACAGAATCAAATGAAATTTCAAAACACAAATAGAGTACTAAATGACTATATAACTATTACAACAAAGTTTCTCCATGCATACAGTCCTAACATAGGTACAAATTGTGCTCCATAAAAAAAGACAAACAAATCACTTTAAACATTAGTTTTTTTTTGTTTCTAGAGGTACATTCCACTACAAGCTGCAAGCACGCTCAAGCGAATGAATTTGCTACAGTAGATCAGCATTTTGATGATGCAATTGTTGCAAATTGATGTTCTCACAGAAAACAAAGATATAAACTAATGGTAATCTATAACAAAGATTCAAGCATTTTCAAAGTCTAGCAAGATAATATGTTTATTACCATATATGCCAGTTGTTATCTAAAACACTAGGAATTCACTAGACACATAGCACAAACATCCAAACAGCTGAGCTCCATTTTGGAGCAGCACAGCAGAAAGAGCCTTGAACTGACACTGCTCTCACCACTGAAGCCACATTTGAGTTGGCTCCATTGAAGACAATTGTTGCAGGTTTTTCCAAATTTCCCAGGCAACTAGAATGACCAAGGAGTTGAACCTCTTTCTGAAGGGTTTCTGTGCTTGTCAACTTGTTTTAACGTTTTGCACCACCAGCTTATATGCTAACAGAGGCAACAAGTGCACCGCTTTTACCAAAGAGAAATTAATGTAAAAAAAAGAGTAATACATATATGCAAGCGATTCTGTGGCTTACCGCATTGACTTTTCTGCCACCAAGAATGTAAAGCGCCATTAGGGATACATAGACGACTACTCGAGTTAATGATTCATTAGCAGATTTCAGCACTCCAAGTTTTGTGCCACTAATTTGGTAAGCACGTGCCTGTAAAACCAAAAAATGAACTGGTGAGTAGATGAAGTATGACTGTAGTACCAGTGTACTGCCTCTTACAAACCAAATGGGTGCATCAAATATATGGGATAACATTTGGCTCCTTTTCTTAACTAATTTATTAAAAAAATGCTCAAACCTACATACTGTTTCTAAGGGAATAAGTACATTTGACTCTGCTTTCAAAAAAGGTCCACCTAATTCCCTAAACTGTTGGCCTAAAATAGATCTCAGATTCAGATTTGGGAACTAGCAGAGGACAGCTTGTCCCTTGGCCGCTTGGATTGAAAGGAAATGCAATGGCCTGTCCTGATACAAGGGTGTGTCCCTGCTTTTATGGGCAGAGGGCAGCATCTACTTTCTACTTACTCCAGCATATTTCCTAACCACTAAAGTGGATGCTGAGCATATTCCTATTACAAAAGCTTGGAAGCTAAAGAAAGTAAAATGTAGAAAAGTAAGATACAAGTGCTGCCGAGCACTAGGCTTATCTGTCATTCTCCCCCTAAGCCTTGTGCCGAGCACTGGAAGCGATCTGTTGTAGCCCAATCCTCTCCCTCATCTCTTGAAACTTAGACTTCCCCAGCGACTTGGTGAGAATATCAGTCAGTTGATCAGTAATGGAAATGTGGCTGGCCTTGATGCTCCCGTCCGCCAAGCAATCTCTGATGAAGTGGTATTTGATGCGGATGTGCTTGCTTTTCTCACGCAAGACAGGGTTCTTGGCCAGAGCTAGAGCAGACTTGTTGTCCACCTTCAGCTCAACCACATCCACCTTCCTGCCAAGGAGCTCTGCCAGCATCCTTGATAGCCATAGTGCCTGAGTTGCTGCAGTGGTGGTGACGATGTACTTCGCTTCACAGCTTGAGAGGGCCACCACCTTCTGCTTGAGGGACTGCCAGCTGAACAAGCAATCGCCGAGGAAGAACATCGTCCCGGTTGTGCTCTTGCTGGTATCCACATCGCTGGCGAGGTCGCTGTCGTGTAGTCGAGGGTGCCCGCTACGTAGCGCAGGATTCGCTTGACGGCCTACAGATGCTCCATCATCGGCCACTCCATGAACCGGCTCATGTACCCGACGGCGAATGCAATGTCCGGTTGGGTATGGACTAGGTAGCGCAAGCTCCTGATTAGCCGCCGTTAATGGGTTGGATCGACCTCCTCCGCCGTGCTCTCCCGACTCAGCTTAAGCTTCTCCTCCATCGGGGTGTGGGCGGATTGCAGCCGGTCATGCCGCCGAGCTCGAGGATGAGCTTGGCGTAGTGGGTTTGGCGGAGGACGATCCCGCTGGCGTCCTAGCGCACTTCGACGCCGAGGTAGAAGCAGAGGAGGCCGAGGTCGCTCATGTCGAACGCCTTCTTCATCTGCACCTTGAACACCACCTTCTGCTCTTCAGCGCCGGTGATGATGATGTCGTCGACGTAGACGCCGACCAGTAGAACATTGCGTCTGCTACCCCGCTGGTACGCCGCCGCCTCATGCGCGCTCTGCTTGAAGCCCATCTTCATGAGTGTGGCGTCAAGCTTCGCATTCCAGGCGTGCGGTGCTTGGCGCAGGCCATAGAGTGCCTTGCACAGGCGGTACACCTTCCCCTCTTTTCCGGCGATGGCATAGCCAGGTGGCTGGCGCACATAGACCTCCTCCTTGAGGTCGCCGTTGAGGAAGGCAGACTTCACGTCCATGTGGTGGACTTGCCACCCCTCTTGAGCCGCCAGCATGAGGACACAGACTGATTCCATGAGCGCCACGGGGGCGAAGGCGTCATCGTAGTCGATCCCCTCCTACTGGACGAAGCTACGTGCTACCAGATGCGCCTTGTGCTTGATCACCACGCCCAGCTCGTCCTTCTTGAGCTTGAACACCCACTTCAGGGTGATGGGGCGGTGGCTGTCCGGCAGTGGCACCAACTCCCAGGTGCGGTTTTACTCGACGGACTTGAGCTCCTGCTCCATCGCCGCCCGCCACGCTGGATTACCCTGCGCCTCAGCATAAGTGGTCGGCTCACCGACGTGCGTCAAATGTAGCTGAGCGAAGAGCCTCTCGGGCTGGTCTGGTGGAGACTGCTCTCCGAGGATGTTTGCCACCATGCGGTACCGGAGGGGCTTATTGTCGTAGTAGGCGTCCAGGCGATCTTCACCATCCTCCAGTGGCGTCGCGTACTCGACCCCCAGCTGCCCTGCGTGCGCTGGTGTCGCAGCGGGCGAAGTAGAAGATACCGGAGTGGTCGTCTGGCGCGCCGAAGAGGTCGGCTGCGGTGCTGGAAAGGTCGGCGCTGCTGCCGATGAGCTCCCGACCGCCGCCGATGGGCTGCCGACCACCGCTGATGGGTTGCCGACCACCGCTGATGGGTTGCCGAGCTCCCCCGGATGTGGTGATGGCGAGCGCGGTGGAGCTGATGAAGTGGTCGGCGCTGGTGATGAAGACCCAGACGTCGATGAGGATGCACCTTGTGCTCCCTCAGCACCGCCCACCCATGCATACTCGACGGTGAAGTCGAGGAGCACGGCCGCCGACCCGTCGTCCACCGCCTTGTCCCATGCCCAGTCGCGTCCTTCATCGAACACGACGTCCCGCGCCACGCGCACGCGCCGTGTCACCGGGTCAAGCACGCGATAGGCCTTAGCCCCCTCTACGTAGCCAATGAAGACCCCTGGCGAGCAGCGATCGTCGAGCTTGCCTATGTGGTTCCGCTCCTTGACGAAGACGAGGCAGCCGAAGACGCGCAGGTAGCTAACCGCTGGCTTGCGCCCGTGCCAGGCCTCATACGGCATCTTGCCGTCGAGAGCACTGGTTGGCGAGCGGTTGAGCAGGTGTACGGCGGTCATCACGGCCTCCCCACAGTAGACCGCCGGCATACTGCGCTGCTTGAGGAGGGCACGTGCCGCTGCCACCACTGTCTGATTGCGGTGTTCGACCACGCCGTTCTGCTGTGGTGAGTAGGACGCGTAGTGGCGTTGAATCCTCCTTGTCGACGCAGTACGCCGCGAACTCGGTCGCCGTGAGCTCGTCGCCGTTGTCCATGCGGAGCACCCGGAGATTGTGGCCGCACTCCTCCACGGCTGCCTGATGGCACTTGATGGCGTCTGCAGCTGCCGCCTTGGAATCGAGCAGCATGGCCCACATGTAGCGGGTGGTGTCGTCAACGAGCAGTAGGAAGTATCGCCGACCTCCAGGATTGGCCGGTGACATTGGACCGCAGAGGTCGCCGTGCACCAACTCGAGCTGCTCGGTGGCGCGGTAGGAGGCTTGACGCGGGAAGGGCCGGCACTTCAGCTTGGTCACCACACAGGTGTCGCAGAGCTGCTTGACGTGGTCGATGCAGGGCATGCCGTGGACCATCTTCTCCTTGCCGAGCAGTTTCAGGGCCTCGAAATGAAGATGCCCGAAACGCTCGTGCTAGCGCCACGTCTCATCGTCCCGCCGCGCCGCAAGGCAAAGGGGGTGCGCCACCTGCACATGAAGCACGTAAAGGCGGTTGCTTCCCCCGTTCACCTTGGCGAGAAGGTGGCGGCTTCTATCCTAGATGCGCAGCACGCCGTCCTCAATCACCACCCGCGAACCGTTCTCATCCAGCTGCCCGACGCTGATGATGGAGTTCCTCAAGGTCGGGATGGAGTACAGCCGGTGAGGAGGCGGTGCTCCCCTGTCTTGGCCTTGAAGACGATCGAGCCGACTCCCTTGATCTCGACGGCGGAGGCATCACCGAACTTGACGGAGCCCTTCACGCCGGAGTCCAGGTCGGAGAAGAACTCGCGCCGACCAGTCATGTGGTGCGTGGCACCGGTGTCGAGGTACCA
This sequence comes from Miscanthus floridulus, assembly GCF_019320115.1. Taxonomy (NCBI): domain Eukaryota; kingdom Viridiplantae; phylum Streptophyta; class Magnoliopsida; order Poales; family Poaceae; genus Miscanthus; species Miscanthus floridulus. Next base: position 45,604,405 of record NC_089583.1, on the reverse strand, counting down.
GCCGTCGATCTTGTCATCGTCGGCGCATTTGCTGAGGAAGGCGTGGGCGCGCGGTTCGTCAAGGTGGAGATGTGCGGAGCCGACCGACGCGGAAAGGGGAAATCTTGGACCTTTCACCTCCTCCCCTGCTTCTTGCTGCGGCTCGACGCACAAGTGCACCAGGAACAGAGCAGCATCCTCCTCCCCTGCTTACGCGACGTGAGACTGCCCACTGCGGCGTGGAGGAAGGCGGCAGTCCTTGGCCCAGTGACCCAACCAGCCACAGTTGTTGCAGGTGTCATCCCGGGTCGCCTTGCGCTCACCGGCGGCGCCGCCATCAGCGCCTGCCTGGCCCCGAGGCCCGACCTGCTCCTTCGTCTTGCCGCCGCATGGTCGCCGACGACGCTCCTTGGAGGAACCGGATGGTCCGGATCCTTCCCCCTTCTTTTTCTTTTCGAAGGCGTGCCACTGCTCCATCGTGTACAACAGCTTGCCTCCAATGGCGCCCGGCTCGGCGTGAGGCCCCTCTTCGCGGTCCTGCACCGCCTTGAGCCTCCCGGTCACGTCCTCGACGGTGAGCTGCTCGAAGTCGAGGAGCGTCTCGATCGACATGACGATCTGCGCGTACTTCTTCGGTATGCCGCGGAGGAATTTCTCCACCGCGCGCTCCTCCGTGAGGTCGGTGTGGCCGTTGCGCGCCATCTGCTCCATCAGGTTGGTCAGGCGAGGGGCAAAGTCCTCGACTTGCTCACCTGGCTGAAAGATGAGGCCTTCCCACTCCCCTCAGAGGCGCTGCAACGTCGACCGGCGCACACGATCTCCGCCGACGCGCGCCGCGGCGATCGATTCCCATGCCAGCTTCACCGTGGCATTGTTGGCGAGGGAGGTGCTGAGCTCGGTGGGGACAGTGGTGCACAGGGCCTCCAGCGCCCGACGATCACCGTCGTAGCTGACGCCGCCGACATGTATCGCCTCCCACAGCCGTCGGGCCTGCAGCTTGACCTTCATCAGTAGGCTCCACTCGTGGTAGTTCGACTTGGTGAGCATCGGCCATGACATTCCCACTTCGGAGTCGCGGTGGACCGTCTGCAGCACCGGGGAGCGCCCGCGGCGACCACGACGCCGCTCTGGTGATGGCGACTAGCGGCGGCGCCCGTCCGGGCTACGCGACCCTCCTCCCGCTGGCTCCGACTCCATCTCAGAACGCAGCACTACGGCTGTAGCCACCGCGGCCTAGGCCACAGTCGTTGCCTGCCTGGCCGTCTCGGCCGCCACCACAGCCGCTGCCTCTGCGGCAGCAAGGCGGGTCGCGCAGTCGTCGGCTCCTGCTCCGGCCCTGGTGCCGGCAGCAGCGCGGGCTCTGGCGATCTGGCTGGCGGTGGACATGGCTCTCTACTCGCTCGAGAACCTAAGGTTCCGATACCAGTTGTTGGCCCAAAATAGATCTCAGATTCAGATTTGGGAACTACCAGAGGACAGCTTGGCCCTTGGCTGCTTGGATTGAAAGGAAATGGAATGGCTTGTCCTGATACAAGGGTGTGCCCCTGCTTTAATGGGCAGAGGGCAGCATCTACTTTCTACCTGCTCTAGCATATTTCCTAACTACTAAACTGGATGCTGAACATATTCCTATTACAAAGGCTTGGAAGCCATGAAAAATAAAATACAGAAAAGTAAGATACAAGTGCTGTCGAGCACTAAGCTTATCTGTCATGAACTTCATGTACTAGAGCACTTAATTGCCTAGGGATAGTCCCAAAGGCATGCATGGCATGGTCAAGATTTCATCTTTACAGAGGTGCCACATGGCCAAACATGCTAAGTTATGCATGGAGACTCTGAAATGTTTGGGAGATAAGACAACTCTGATCAGTCTGGTACTTGACTCTACGACTTCACGTAGGGAAACCTCTTCTGAAATAATTAGAGATTACTGGTACTTTAAGTATAATGGTAGATGACCTGAAACTATGGTACAGGAATGTGGAATTTCGTGAAAGTTTAGAAGCAAAATCTTCAAGTTTCGGGTTTCTATTGTGAACAAAGATAGACAGTATGTACTTTAATATGTGTCTGGGGGAGACAGGGACATGGGCTGCTGCGCTACTTTAATATGTGTGTGGGAGAGAGGGCATGGGCTACTGTGCTCCAGCCTTCTAGGCCCAAAAGTGTTAGTCGCTGAATTCTCATTCTTAGAAGTAGCAGAATTCTTACTTTCATTGAGAGAGAATGACACTAGGAGTTGGGATAATTTTCTGGTTTATTTCTCAATGCCATGCCAACCCGAGTGGGTGCGGATACATATTTATAGGCTGCTAGCCAGTCAAGCATATGCTAAGATGCTAGTCTAAGATGCTGTCCTAGATGCTAAGATACTGTCCTCTAGATGCTAGTCTAAGATGTTGTCATAGATACTATCCTCTAGTCTAAGATGCTGTCCTATGCTGTCCTAAAAACACAAAGACCACAACAGCCCCACAAAGACCACAGCAGCTAGACTTATCCATCATTCTCCCACTAAGTCTTGTGCGTCGTCTTGTGGGAAAGTTAAACCATCCCGGTCCTGGAGCAGAGCTCAAGGAACTTGATCCTCCCAAGGGGCTTGGTGAGCAGGTCCGCAAGCTAGTCCTTGGTGTTGATGTAGCTCGCCTTGATGCTCCCTTCCTCAAGACAGCCTTGGATGAAGTGGTACCTCATCCGGATGTGCTTGCTGCGTTCATGGAAGACGGGGTTCTTTGCCAGGGCCAGAGCGGACTTGGTGTCCACCCTGAGCTCTACCGCTCCAATGTCTCTACCGAGGAGATCACCAAGCAGTCGAGCGAGCCAGAGCACCTGAGTCGAAGCGGTGGAGGCCGCTATGTACTCGGCCTCACAGCTGGACAGGGCAACCACCTGCTGCTTGACCGACTGCCAGCTAACGAGGCACTTGCCGAGGAAGAAGAGGATCCCGCTTGTGCTCTTGCTGGTATTGATGTCGCCGGCGTGGTCGCTGTTGCTGTACCCGACGAAGTGTGCCGCCCCAGGGCACCTAGGGTAGTAGAGGCCGTGGTCAAGAGTCCCCGCAACGTAGCAGATGATCCTCTTCACAGCCTGCTGGTGCTCCGTTGTCGGTCACTGCATGAACCGACTAACGTAGCCGACGGAGAATGCCAGGTCCGGCCGTGTGTGGGCGAGGTAGCAAAGGCTCCCCACAAGATGCCGGTACCGCGTAGCATCCACCTCCTCCGTCGTGCTGTCGCGGCTCAGCTTCAGCCTCTCCTCCATCGGAGTGAGAGCTGGGTTGCAGTCGGTGAGCCCAGCTAGCTCAACAACGTGTTTGGCATAGGCAGTCTGTCGAAGCGTGATCCCGGAGTCATCCTGGTGCACCTCGATTCCCAGGTAGGAGAGAGGCCCCAGGTCACTCATCTGGAATGTGGCCTTCATCTCTTCCTTGAATGCCGCCACCTCCGCATCCTTGGTGCCAGTGATCACCAAGTCGTCGACGTAGACACCCACCAGCAGAGCATTACCTCCACTGCCCCGTCGGTAGATGGCCGCCTCGTGCGGGCTTTGCTCGAAGCCCATCCCCTTTAGCGTGGAATCCAACTTGGCATTCCACGCCCTCGGTGCCTGCCGCAAGCCATAGAGGGCCTTGCGCAGGCGGAGCACCTTGCCCTCCTTGCCGGGGATCACAAATCCCGGCGGCTGGTGCACGTAAACCTCCTCCTTCAAGTCGCCGTTAAAGAACGCCGACTTGACGTCCATGTGATGAACACGCCAGCCCTCCTGGGCAGCTAGCGCAAGGAGGAGTCGCACGAACTCCATCCGTGCCACGGGAGCAAAGGCGTCGTCGAAGTCGACCCCCTCCTGCTGCACGAAACCTCATGCCACCAAGCGAGCCTTGTGCTTGACGATGGCACCGGCTTCATCCCTCTTCAGCTTGTACACCCACTTAAGGGTGATCGCGCGGTGACCACGAGGACGGTCAGCAAGCTCCCAGGTGCGGTTCTTCTCAACCGCATCCATCTCCAACTGCATCGCGGCGTGCCATGCCGCGTTTCTCTCGGCCTCTGCAAACGACCGAGGCTCGCCGTCGTCACACGCAAGGTGCAACTGCGCCTCCAGGTCATGAGGCACCGGTCCTGGCACCGGCTGGTCGCCGAGAAGATTCTCCATCGTACGGTACCGCAACGGCTCGCTGTCGTGGTACGCGTCGACGCGCTCCTCGTCGTGAGAGAGCGGAGTAGCGAGCTCAACCGGGCCGTGCTCGACACGAGCTGGTGGAGTAGGCGTGCCCGGAGTGGTGCCTGTCGGTGCTGGAGTGCGTGGCGTTGCCGGCTGTGGTGGAGCCGGCGAAGCACTCATCGCAGCCGAGGTCCTGGCTGGAGAGCGTGGTGTTGTCGGAGTAGCAGGCGCCGGGGTCGGTGGAGGCTCGGGGACAGGGGTAGACGCGCTTGCCGAAGAAGAGCCACCTACTCCCCCAGCTCCCTCGAAGTGGACGTACTCGACAGTGAAGTCGTCGTACGTCGGAGCCGAGCCATCGTCCACCGCCTTGTCCCACGCCCATCCTCGCCCTTCAACGAACACAACGTCGCGCGTCGTGCGCACACGTTGTGTCTTCGGGTCGAGGATGCGGTAGGCCTTCGAGCCCTCCGCGTAGCCGATGAACACTCCCGGAGTGCTCCTGTCGTCGAGCTTGCTGATGTGGCCAAGCTCTTTGGCGAACACGAGGCAGCCGAAGACCCGCAAGTGGGAGACCGCTGGCTTGCGCCCATGCCAAGCCTCGTACGACGTCCTGCCGTCGAGCGCCTTGGTAGGCGAGCAATTGAGGATGTAGACGGCCGTCACCACCGCCTCTCCCCAGAAGACAGTCGGCATCCCCCTCTGCTTGAGGAGGGCCCGAGCCATCCCCACAACCGTCTGGTTGCGCCGCTCGATGACGCCGTTCTGCTGCGGGCTGTATGGCGCGGAGTAGTGGCGCTGAATGCCTTCGTCAGCGCAGTACGACGCAAATTCAGCCACCGTGAATTCGTCGCCGTTGTCGGTGCGCAGCACGCGCAGCTTGCGGCCGCACTCCGCCTCCGCAGCAGCCTGTGCGCGCCTGATGGCGTCCGCAGCCTCTCCCTTGCTGCCGAGGACCATCACCCACATGTAGCGGGAGAGGTCGTCGACGAGCAGCAGGAAGTAGCGTTGTCCTCCCGATGTGGCCGGTGTCACTGGGCCACACAAGTCCCCGTGCACAAGCTCGAGCCTCTCCTTGGCTCGAAAGCTAGCCCGCTGTGGAAAGGGGAGTCGCCTCTGCTTCGTCAACACGCAGACGTCGCAGAGCTGCTCCACATGGTCGAGGCACGGCAGGCCTCGCACCATCTCCGTGGCATTGAGCCGCTTCAGGGCCTCAAAGTGAAGGTGCCCGAAACGCTCGTGCCACTGCCACGCCTCGTCGTCCCGACAAGCAGCGAGACAGAGGGGTTGTGCCACCTGCACGTTAAGGACGTAGAGTCGATTTGCGCTTCTGGATACCTTGGCAAGAAGGCAACGACGACGATCCCAAATCCTCATGACTCCGTCCTCAAGCACCACGCGCGAACCGTTCTCATCCAGCTGTCCCAAGCTGATGATGGAGTTCCTCAACGCGGGGATGTAGTAGACTCCGGTGAGCAGCCTATGCTCACCAGACACGGTGGTGAAGATGACGGAGCCGACGCCCTTGATCTCCACGCCAGAGGCATCCCCAAACTTGACGGAGCCTCGGACGCTAGAGTCAAGCTCGGTGAAGAACTCCCATCGACCGGTCATGTGATGGGTGGCGCCGGTGTCGAGGCACCACCCGTCAGTCTTGTTGTTGCCGGAGCTGTCGCCGAGGAGGGCGTGTGCTTTTGGCTCGTCGATGTGGAGGAGAGCCGCTGCGGCCGGTGCCGCTGGAGGTAGCTCAATGCTTGCATGTGCCATGAACAGAGCCGGCTCCTCCTCCACCTGTGCGACGTGGGCCTGGCCGCGTCGTGGCTGTCGGCAGTACTTGGCCCAATGGCCGAGCTGGCCGCAGTTGCGGCAGGCGTCGTCTCATGCCGGCTTGTGCCTGCCGGCGGCGCCGCCCTAGGTGCCTCCGCGGGCATCGCCCTCGGCACATCCTCGCGCCCCGGCCTAGGCGTCTCTGCGCGCCTTGCGTGGCTTGCCACGCTTGCGACCGCCTGTCGCGGAAGAAGGCTCCCCCTTCTTCTGATCACCTTGGCTAGCAAGCCACTGCTCCCGAGTGAGAAGGAGCTTCCCTCCAGTGGTGATGGGCCCCGAGAGAGACTGTGGCTCATCGCTGTCGACGACCTTGAGGCGACCTATCGCCTCCTCGATCGACATCGTGGAGAGATCCAGCAGGGACTCAATCGAGCGAGCCATCTGCTTGTACTTCTCGGGGACGCAGCGAAAGAGCTTTTCGACAGCTCTCTCCTCGCCGTAGGTGTCATCGCCGAAGTGCACCATCTTCTACAACAGAGTGTTGAGACGGAGAGCAAAGTCATCAACGTCCTCACCTGGCTTGAAGGTTAGGTTCTCCCACTCCTTGCGAAGTGCCTGCAGTGTGGACTTGCGGGCGCGGTCGCTGCCGATGCGTGCCGCAGCGATGGCGTCCCAAGCCTCCTTGGCAGTCCCCTTGTTGGTAAGCGAGAACTGCATCTCAGGCGGGACTGCAGCGATAAGGGCATCCAGCGCCCGTTGATCTAGGTCGTAGTCGACGTCGCCATATCGGACTGCCTCCCACATGGGCCGCACCTGGAGCTTTACCCTCATCACCGCAGCCCACTCGTCGTAGTTGGTCTTGGTGAGGGTAGACCACCCACCGCCGGGACCGACGTCCCTGACGACAGCCTGGAGCCCGTGGTAACCACAGTACCGATCTGGCGAGAGAGTCACACTGCCTGTGAAGGCCGCGCTCTCCATCGACTCGTCCGCCACCGTTGCCGTGCGCGCCTCCTTCAGGAGCGCCGCCGGCGCGTCCGCGCCTGTCTGGGCTGCCGCCGCGCTCGTGGGCGTGCGCGGCTGCCCCAGGAGTGCCACCGCCGTGCGCGCCTCCTCCAGGAGCGCCGCCAGCGCGTCTGTGCCTGTCTAGGCTGCCGCCACGCTCGTGGGCGTGCACGGCTGCCCACTGCGCCACCCGCGCTCGCGCTGCCTCCCTCTCTAGCAGCTCGAGGTCCGCGTCGGTGGTGTCATCAGCGAAAATGGAGCTGCCGATGCTGCCGCGCAGAGCCTCGACCACCTCTGCCGCCGCACGCGCTGCATTCGCCACCGCCGCTGCTTCCGCCTCCGCTCTAGCTGCTGCCAGCTCCGCCGCTGCCAGCCTCGACGCCCTTGCCGCCACCGCAGCGGTCTCTGCCGCCGCTGCAGCGGTCTCTGCCGCTGCTCGCTCACGTTCCTCTACCGCGGCAAGTTCGGCCTCCTGCCGACGCCACGTGCTCGAGGCGACCGAGCGCTGAGACTGCCCTGCGGACATAACGCGCTACCGGGGGGCTGCTGCGTGGGGAGAGGGCTACTTCAGACGAGCTGCTGCTCATCTGCGCAGAGGGAGAGGAGTGAGCAGGTGCGGCCAGAGCTACTGCTGCTCGTAGCTGGGGCTGTTGCGAGGCTTGAAAAGAAGATGAGCAAGAGATGCTCAGGCTACAGGATAGTACGGCTCTGATACTAGTTATTAGTCGCTGAATTCTCACTCTTGGAAGTAGCAGAATTCTTACTCTCATCGAGAGAGGATGACACTAGGAGCTGGAATAATTTTCTGGTTTATTTCTCAATACCATGCCAACCCAAGGGGTGGGGATACATATTTATAGGCTGCTAGCCAGCCAAGCATATGCCAAGATGCTAGTCTAAGATGTTGTCCTATATGCTAAGATGTTGTCCTCTAGATGATAGTCTAAGATGCTGTCCTAGATGTTGTCCTCTAGTCTAAGTGCTGTCCTATGCTATCCTAAAAACACAAAGACCACAACAGCCCCACAAAGACCACAGCAGCTAGACTTATCCATCAAAAAGCCCATGGAAGCACACTTCAGAAAATGTAAAATATTGAAATCACAAGGGAATTGGGCCTGTTTTAACTTGCTCATTGGCTAAGTACCTAAGCCCAACTCTGTTTCAACCTGCATCGTCCTTAGTCACAAGAATTTTCTTAAAACCACAATGAATGCCAAATATAAGAAAATAATAATAAGCATCTCATGCCTTACCAAATTGTCAAACAAAGAAATTTGTCGTTTTTCACCACCAAACGACCGAACCTGCAAATGAATTTTTGAATCAAGGATAACATAAACCACAGGAGTTAACACTGATAAACCATTTCATCAGTAACACAAAAGAATGAACCTTGAAATTGAATTAATGTTTAAATGTGCATGTTTCAGACGAAACAATGGCACTCACAGTACGGATAGTTGAAAATGTCTCTGATGCACAATCTGATATGTGTGCTTGCAAGATTCCATAAGATTTAAAAGTGGGAACAGTTGACCTCTTGAAAATAGCTGATTAAAAAAACAAAAACTAGCATGTTAAAGGATATGCAACTAAAACTATCAATAGTACTTCAGCAAAATATTTCTTTAGAAGAATGTAGTAATCTCAGTCACCAAAATGTAAGAAAATCATTCATGAAATACATAATAACTTAAAAGGTATATTCGGGTGGGTTGGACAGGGAAACTTCAGAATAAGTCCTATTCTATCCTACAAATGATATAACATTGCTAAATATGAAAAATAAATCCTATGCTATCCTAGAAATGGTATTAAATATTTGTAAATTTGGCATGCACGAGACAAGAAGCAAGTAGATCAATTTGTACCCCAAAAAAAACTGAAAACCTAAAACAAAACCAAAAAAAACATCAGCAGAAAGAGGGGGTTACTTTTTATACAGAGTGATTGCATTATGAACATTTACACAATTAAAACTCACAAATGAACATGATTTGTGGAGATGTGTTTTGACAACTCAAACAGCACGTCTGTATTATCTCAATTCGGGCTTTTCCACTAGTGTTCCTCAACATATCCAATACATTCTCAAGCAAAATCAGAAATCCGGCACAGAAAATATTGCATTTTAAGTTCATAGTATATACAAGAAATTACAGAAGTATAGGCTTTGATGGATCTGATCTAACTCCATCATTATCTATCTAATTCTATCATTATATCCTAAAATAGCTACGTATTTTACATTCATCACATATATCATTATGTCCCAACAGTAAGTGAGACATGCTGATGGCAGCCAGTTTTCAGAAGATTACCAACTAGCACGGAGACGGAGACCATAAGGAGCCCAAGAACTGGAGCTAGCTCAGTTGATAGTGTGAAAAGTATACAAAGTGTACCAATGATCTGAAAAGTAAAAGTAGGAGAAAAAATGTTTTAGCAGACCCTCACCTGAAATAAGGTGTAAGTAAATGAACCACTAAGCTAATTCAGTATTATGATCAAGAGAACAGAAGGTCTAATATGGTTGAAGTTAACATTTTAATATCATACTAGTACACCTCTGAAATGTTGTGATTGTACTAATCAAACTCTTAGCATTTAGCAGTATCAACCTTACATTCTCATAGTGTAAAGTTTCTTGCCTCAGAGAGTGCCCTCAGTCCACGATCTCTGGATATGTTATCACTTACAATACTCTTCAAGGAGCCCAAATCAGACGTCAACAAACCAGTCAACTCACCAACCTGCCATCAAACAGTAAGATATTTATCTCAAGATATGGAGAGACAATTTCTTCCCAATTTATCGAGTCTAGAGGGCACCATTTTCATATGTTTTCATGGATGAAACATACAGCTAAGAATTCATACTTGAGACAGACATAGACAAAAACAAAATCATACTTAGAGAATTGCCCTTGGATAGGAGTGCATAGAAAGCAGCTATTCACGTGCCCAAACTATCAGCAGGCTTTAGATCCCCTAATAATATCACTATTATGGATGCCTTAGATATATTTATTTTATTTTTCTCTTTCTTTTCCTTTTTTGTTGGTAGCCCATGTTGGGGCAACTCTAGCCTAGCCCAACTTGTTTGCAACCAAATGGCTTTGTTCTTGTCGTAATAACTTCACACAAATTGAAATAGCCTATTGCCATATACTACTTTGTTAGAACACATGGAATTTTGGCATACTAAGGGTCTAATTGGTTTGTGACCAAAATTTGCTATGCCAAAGATTTGGCAAGCAAAAGCTAGGTAAAAAAAAATTGCCATGGATTTGGTAAGCCAAATATGAGAGGTTGGTAAGTTTTAATAGGCAACCAAATAATAGCCAAAATCATGGCTTGCCAAATCTTTGATTTGGCAAATTTTGGAAGCCAACCAATCAGGCTCTAATCAACAAATTTTGTATTTACAAATTATTTTTTAAAAAACATGTTTTTTATAATAAAATGCATCTTATTCATTGCATTGTAGACAAAGTAAGCTAAATAGATACTGTACTAGAACTGGTCAATACAAGGAAACATGACAATTTCATAAACTGCAACGATGATTAAAACCATCTACCATTTTGTTTTACTGAAAGCTGGTTTTTCATCTAATCTTGAATAAATCATGTAAAATTCTTCATAATCATACAGATCAGACCAATGTTAATGGTATGTATGCCATTATGGAAGACGTATCACATGTTACCAGTAACAATGGAAACAAGAACCATATACTTTATTTCCAATCTACAGTACTATTGATGATATTTCAAAAAGTACATACATTTTAAGTCACAAGTGGGGATGTGTATTTTGTGAATGAGGTTTTCTTCCTTCTTGGTAACTATCATGATTAAGTATGAAGATGGTGCTGTAATTGCTAGAAAATATATTACCTTGTGACGATCGAAAAATAACATCTGCAAAAGGCAAAAATAAGAAAGTTTAGAGGGAGTTCCAAGCAAGGAGCTATTAACAAGAAGTAAATGCACTCTTTTGCTGAGTGCCAAATTGAAAATGTAATGAGAAAATGCAGCCTCTAATATATTCTATAGATAAAGAAACGTATGCGCTATGACTGTGAAAGCAATAGCCATAGACCCATAGTACATTGAGCTTTAATAGGCTATGCATTAAAGGATTACTAGTGCATAAACAGGCAACGTTAAAGCACAACCTGTTTTAAAGATTTCATCACCGATGCATACAATGCCTGCTGCACTGGAGTGTTGATACTACATGAATATTTACATAACTTGCTTCTAGTATCATCCAGGTACTTAGTATATTTACCTAGTAGAACTGTATTAAGTGCTTCTGCAACCTAGGAGGCAAAACAAGTGAATCATTTCATCATGGCGCGAAGACTAATTCAATCTCTGAAGGTGTATTAAAAAGTTAATTGATGATAACTTTGTTTGAGCTACACTTGGCAGAATTGTTGGAGAATCTAAAACAGCTCTGCGGTCAAGGCAACAAAGCCATGCAAGTAATCAGCAAATGTCATTTCATCATTCATACAAGCACATCCAATGTTGTCAGAATGCAGAATTATCAAAAAAATTCCATTTGTAAAACAGGAGATGTCGGCTGAAAGTACCTTTTGGATCAGAATCCTTCGAAATATCTGGCTCCGCAGCCTTGCCATAACCTGCTCCCAGATGATGGTCATATTGATCACGAATATGATGGTGAAGATGGGCTCCAGCGTGTACAGCACCGCGATCTTGGACAAGAGCCTCCACAGTGGCTCATTCCCCCTCCCAATCAGGGTCTCGAAGAACCTCCCTGTGCAACACAAACACAAGGCGCGGCCAGCACATTTCAGACAACCAAACAAGCAGCATCAGCGGCGCACCCGAGAGAGGCCGCAACCAACGCCCCCCCAGTACCTCACCTGAGAAGAGCGGCATGGAGAGGGTGCAGGCGGTGCAGGCGACGAGCGCGGCGAGGCAGACCGCGATGCGGGCCCTGTGGCGCGAGAGCAGCGCCCAGACGCCGGCCCAGGTGACGGCGTCGGAGGATGAGATCGCGGCGGCGACATCGGCTGCCGCCGCCGCGGCGTCGAGGGAGGGCGGCGCGTAGGCGGCCTCGGGGCCCGGCGCCGGCGCGGAGATGTAGGCGCGCGGCCGCGCGAGGTGGAGACGGTTGCGAGGGAAGGACGACGAGAGGGGGTTTGCGGCAGGAGGGCGAGGGGGACATAGGGTGGCGCGGGAGGAAGCAGGGGTGAGGAGAAGGCGCGCGCTCCAGGTGGAGATCGCCATGGCGCTGATGGCTTGGTTTGTGCGGATATCTGATGCGCCGATGGGAGGCGGAGAGGAGGCGAAGGAACAGGCAGGCAGTTGTGTTGCACGCGCAGCCGAAGAGCGGCTATCCGTTCCACAGATCGCAGATGGGCAGTCCTTGCGTGCTTCGCATGCTCTCCTTGCTTTCCCGTTTGAAATTCTCCGCTCCCCAACAACGAACATCAGGCGGTACTGGTACTACAGCTCAACAGCTAGGTGGCATGCCAATTTGGAAAGGTCTTAGAATGGCCGGATGATAAAATAAAATTACCCTAAATTAGCTCTGTTCGAATATCTTCACACAAGAACCAGGACCGGTTCTTTCTATCAGGTAGTTAGCCCTTTTTTATGGACTGGAACTAACGATTAGCTAGGACTAGTAATTAGCTAGCTAAAATTTAGGCCAGTCTTATTTGGATCCTCAACTAATTGTTAGTCACTGACAACGACTCCCTCCATTCCAAATTATAAGTCACTATAAGAATATTAGAGAGTCAAAACATCTCAAGTTTGACCAAAATTATAGAAAGAATTATAAAGATTTATGAAATCAACTAGATATACTATGAAAATATAATTAATGAATAACCTAATGGCACTTAGTTGGTATCATAAATATTATTATCTTATCATATAAATTTGGTCAAACTTGAGATGCTTTGACTCTCGAGATTCTTGGAATGACTTATAATTTGGGATGGAGGGAGTAATTGTTAATCCAAACAGGGTCTTAGTAGTTGGGGCTAAATATTAGAGTTAGCTAGCCGCTTAGCTAACAACTAGTTGCGGGCTTAGCTAACAAATTAGCTCACATGTGAGCCCATCGTTTTGAGTGGGTAAACTAGGAATAATTTGGGTTAACTTTTTTGCTGACTAACAATTAAGTCTTTGTATCAAAGAAGCCCTTAACTATGTTTTTTTAGAGTGTAGAGATGTAAATATGGCCCCACTGTGATTCCTCATAGGTAATTCCTCTATTTTAAAATGTGGATGAAGCTATTTTATCTCTAGTGGTATCTAAATGGTAGATATATCATCATGTCAGGTCTCGCGGTCCTGTTCCTCGCATACCCACTCCGCATACACATAATTAAACCCTCTGCTAAATAAGTATACACTATCGTTTATCGAATTAGCATTTTTTTGGTTAAGCATTTGTTGTCGTCTTACTGCTTGCTAGTCATCTATTTGTAATTGTGATGTACTAATGCGGCACGGGGGCTCTCGCAGAGATTAGTTTTCGGTGCAAGCATGGGGACCAGAAGAAAAGGCTTCCCTAACAGCTTTAGCAGGTATGGGGGTGGAGAACACTCCCGGTTGCCATCTCTATATATTCGTGAATCGTGTGACATTTTAGCATGGCCTAAAACATAACATGATGAATTTTAGACCGTGCAAGTATAGCACAAGTATGAGCATGTGTCCTGTATAGAACCTCGGCACAATGGACTGCATGATATAATCTATGTCGTGCATGCATGGCATAAAAATGGTCTATCTATTGGTGGTTTTCGAAAGCAAGGTTGATGGTCCCGTTCGGTTTGCTGAATCTTGGCTGAAATTGGCTGAAAAACACTGTTCTGGCTAAAATGTTGTGAGAGAAAAACACTGTTCCGGCTGAAAAAAGAAGTCGAATAAGCCGGATATGGGGTAAGCCGAACGGGGCCGATATGTGCCCTTGTAGTTCGTTTTGTGATGAGTGATTGTCAACGTGATCTACGTCCTAGGTTGAGTTTGTGAGCTAACCATGGTGTGAGTTGGGTTGTGCGACATGTCTCTTGGCTTGTGGTGTGCAGGTGTGGAGCTCGGAGGCGGTGGTCGATGACGAGGTGAAGGTCAAGTAGGGACGTGCCATGCCGATGGACCGAGAGCAGTGAAGGACGGACGTGAGGCTTGGACTGAGGGACCAGGAGGCTGGGTGATCAGCCGTGGTGGTTGACATCTGGGACATCGACAAGCGCAAGTGTACATGGGAGTGACCGTGTTGACCGAGTCAAGATGGCGGACGTGCGAGTCGAGCGGGGCTCAGAAAGACTTGGCGGCCGGCCAATCGAGGACGGCGGTGACACGTGTCGAGTGGCAGGGGACGCGTATGGAGTACGCTACTCGCGGGCGGTTTTGTAGTTTGGGCCTCAAAACCATCGGTGGCCGGGTTCACAAGTTTGGGCCTCAAAACCTGGGCGGAGGTTCCGAGGAGGAATGGACGGCACGTGGCAGCATCGAGGACTTCGCGTCGAGGCGAAGCTATCTCATGAAGGGCGCGGTGGCCGTCGAATGAAAATTACCTTGGGTCGGACCATAGTGCCCCTCGGATTAAGTGGTTTGACTCAAAAATATCTAAGAGCAAAACTAGGATTGTATAATAGCTCTGTTAAATAGGATGAGGAAGCTCCCATCTCCCTTACCTCTTTTATTTTTTACTCATCCTTGCCCTAGGTTTCCCCCTCTCCTTAGGTTTTCTTGAGAGAGGTCCACAAATTCCAATATTTATGTAAGAGAACAAGAGATTGCTGCGGAAATGGAGGCCCTAGCCTCCTCGTGTCCTCCGAAATTCGATTTGTAAGCTGTTTGTGTGAATCGAGTTTGTGTTCTCCGCGTTCTTATTTTTCTCCTTCTTGTTCTTGTCTCGTTTCTCTAATTTGAGGTCGTTTTGATTCGTTCATTTTACACTGAGATGAACTAGGACGTGAGTTGAGCCTTTTTCCACCGGTGTTTTCCGTGTTCATCCAATTTCCTGTTGATTGGCTTTAAATTGGGCGATGATCTCTTAGGGGTAGCTCACCTATTGCCTTGTGACCATGTGGTTAAAATTTGGTGGCAATTGGTTTTGATTTGACTGCAAATCGAACGGATTTTGGTTAGAGGCGATTTTCAGGCGATCTGTTTTGTGCTGTTTTGCGACTCCTGGACAGTTCGGGGTTTACCCGCGGACAGTTCGCCACTCGGGTTTTAGCCTCGTCCAGAACCTGTTTTTCAACTTAGTTTTTCGCTGATTTGAACCACGGACAGTCTGTCCCTTGGTCCTGGACTATCCAGCGTTCATTTTTTGCCTGATTCGCTTTTCTGATTTTTGAACTGCGGACAGTATGGGGGTACTGTAGCGGACTGTCCGAGGTGCTGTAGCAGACAGTCCGTGGTTCCCTGTTTTGTGCTATTCGATCCGTTTCTCGCTCGTCCGTGCTGCAATTCGAGTTCCGTCTTTTGCGTTGGGTTTTTAGCAATCTAGGGAACTTCTCTAGGTTCTCTTGACACCCAGTGGCTCGTGTTTTTACTGCTTTTGGTTGTGTGTCTTTTGGAGTCGATTTTGGGATAGTGATCGAAAGTTTCGAATGAAATTTGAGGCTCCCATTCAACCCCTTCTGATCGCCATTTTCGGTCCTTCAGTTTTCCTTCTAGCTATATGATCTACTTAACAACGGTCATACAGGAATACGGGAAACGTGTCTTTTATCCTTGTTCTTGCAATTTCTTGTAGCGGCTAACATGGAACAAGCAATTATACTTACCACGTAGCTAGATGCGAATCATTTTGCAATGTCGAGCACCACATAAAAATTGTGATCGCTAAAAGGAAACGGGGCAATCTAGCTAGTCCCTGCCAATACCCAATACAGAGTGGCCTTGAACCGAACGTGTTTGTTTCAGGTCTGTTTTCGTTAGTACATGACGTTTTTTTTTTTTTTGGTCTCTCACCGGCCGGGCAGCCAAGCTGGATATGGATGGTCTTCAACGGTTCAACCGCTTTCCCACAGCAACATCAGAGTGGGCAATTACTACAAAATACACCAATATTATTATTTGAGAATGCATGAAATCAACGAATTATAATTATTTAAATACTAGTATTTACTCGTCAAACAATAAAAATTCTTGGAAAACTATACAAATATTTGAGATTGAAATAGTTATATGTTGTTATCAGTCAGTACTACATGATTGGAACAATGAGGATTGTGTAAACATCCTAAAACGATGCAAAGAGGCGATTTGTTCCAGAGAACAGAAAGGAAAGTTGATCATCATCGATGTAGTGGTTAGTTCCTCTTCGCAAGCAACCTGCCATGAAACACAGATGTTATTTGATCTGTTTATTTCGACGCTCACACCAGGCTGGGAACATGATGAGAAAGAGTGGAGTGAATTATTCAAGGAAGCTGGATTCAGAGACTATAAGGTCACATCTGGGTTAGATATGCGATCTGTGATCGAGGTGTTTCCCTAGAATCAGTCAACCCATATATGGTGCTATATATATGCTTTCCTAATCATTGTAAATATAGTGTAAACAATGTATAAAATATTTAAAATACTATAATTTGTGTAAACAGGGTATAAAATATGATTTAAACACAGTACTTAATAAACATTACGTATAATGACTTGAAATAGTGAAATATGTAAAACTTGGTGGTACGTATACGTTAAAATTGGTGTCAAAATATAAAATTAAATATGGCGAGAAAAATAAAAAATGAAATATACTTTTAGAGACTGTTCGATTTAACAAAATAGCTAGCTTCTAGAAGTGCGTATCCAGATGTGGCCACGATAAGAAAACCCGCCCTGAAAATATATTTTTAGTGGCTCTAGGGACCCAATTTAGCTCTAAAAAATTAAGCAATAAACCTTAACCTATGAAGAACTAAACCCCCAAAGCTTGTTTACCCTAATAAGTTAAACTACAAAGCAAGCTAAAGAGTCCTTAGGGCCAACATGCTAAACAATTCCTTAGCAACCTGTACTAAGCACACTCTATCGTGCATTCTAGTTGTCACTCAACAAAGCTTGCAACCAAGGAAACTACAAATACAATAATATAATTAAGGAGCAAGACAAATAGAGAACCAGATTTTTTTCATGATCTCAGGTTATTGCCACAGCTCCCCAATCCACGTTAGAGCACCTAAGCCACCAAGACATTGTTAAGCTTTATTTTGCTAGTGAATACCTGTTCGCCACTCTGGCATGGTGGGTTTTAATACCGTGTACACCATCGTGGAGCCTTCTCACAATTGCTCCATCGAGAAGGTCAGGTCCTCCTCCATGCAATCAAAGTGCTAGCAAATCCCCTTAATAGTACTGCCCAAGTAAAACAAAACACTAATACACATTATACCAAGTGAATGTCTCCAAGCCCTCAGCCTAACATTCGCTCTAATGTATCTTTCCTGTTTCACCTTTGTGCCATATTCAATTGAAACCAAATCTTAGGGCCAAGTGCATGTGGCCATTCTCATTGTGACTAAACTCAAGTGTGGTTAGATCCCGCAAAACACACGTTAGTCACACACATAGTTGTGTTTCATCAATCACTGGAACCTTAATGGGACTAGATGCTTTCAATCTCCCCTTATTTTGGGAACTTATGACAACACAAGTATTCCAAATATAAAGATATGAAATTAAAGCACCAACTCATGAGTATGCAAAGGTTATGATATAAAAATAAACATGCTTGGTAACCTGTCACTTGTTTCATACAAGATTTAGATAGAAAACTCCTAAATGACAAGTGTTAGCGACAAGAGATATATAATAGAATTTTAATGAACAACACTTTGTCACAACCAAATCAAGGTTAGCTTTAAAAAAACACAAACAACAGTTTAAGCAACCAATCAAAGTCTAAATGTTTTAAAACCAAGTTTTAGCTAACCCAAAAGTTCACATGCTCTCCCCCTAAGTCTCATCCCCTCTATTTCTTTCTCCTTTTGCCATTAAGACACATAAGCGTTGTAGGTTGGTGGCGGAGGAGGTGCAGTTGTGTCATCAGTGCGGGGAGTATCAATAAACCGAAAGGCATCAGTGTCACCATCCTCGTTGTCATCCTCTACATTATTTGCCTTGTTATTACCTTCTGCATCATCATCTTTGGTAGCCTTTGTATCGTCCCACATCATCATCTCCTAATTTCTCCAGCGCTTCATCGATGGGTGTGTCTGCCTTTTGCTGCTCAGCTGATCTTGTCTGCGTAATGGTCACTATGCTGGCCTTAGTGAAATACTAGAAGTGTCGGCCATGTTTGTGTCAGCACCTTGAGTGTTGGGGCAGTGGCTCACTCAAGGGAGCACTGTGAGTATGGTAGAAGAAGATGGCGATCCGAGAGACCGAGAGAATATAGCGACGAGAAACCATGGGAGACTGTAGAACTTGAGACTCTAGGAGTCCGCTACACTGAGAGAACATCGAGACTAGAGGTATCTGAATCTGATCGTGCCCATGGCCAGGTTGTGGAGAGAGGGATGTACTGCTAGTGGGTCAAAGACAGGAAGCCAAAGTTTTGTGGAGGAGGCCAACCAGTCTGCTGATAGAGATAGATGCACTGATACGCAGCGTTGGCCCGGAACTGGCAACGAGAATCTTTGTAGCAAGCTTCGTGCTATTTGCCTCTCGAATCTTTATAAATACAGTGTAAACAATGTGTAATGTGTGTTTAATATATAATTTTAATGCATGTAACATTGTTAGTAACCATTGTGTATAATGAGTTTGAAATAGTGAAATAGTGTGGATCACACGATATGTAAAATTTTGTAGTAGGTACATGTAAAAATTGGTAGAAGAATGTCAATTCAAATATGGCAAGAAAATTTAAAAGTTAAAAGTACTTTCAAGGGCAGTTCCATTCAACCCGTCTGCCCTAGAAATACATTAATATTTTTAGGGACAGTTCCCTTAAGATAACCAATTAAAATGCATTTTCCTAGGGCGGTTGCATTATGACAACCTCCCCGGAAATGCATTTATTGAAATTCCTTGCATAACTAACATGGATAAGAGTAACTAAAAGCAATTATAATCACCAGGTAGCTAGCTTGATGCAAATCATTTTGAAAGGACAAGCACCACATAACATTTTTGATAGTGCCATATCTTATCGGCATTAGAGAATACATAGGTTATCAAATGAAGAGAGATGACATAAGCACCAATATGAACTGAGAATATTGACTTGTACAACAATGTGGAGCTATCTTGCCCCTATCAATGTAGGGGCCGGGTCTTGAATTGAACATAGGAGTGTGTCTGTTTCTTGTGGTTGTTTTCCTTGGTACAACGTGTTCATGGCTCACTGTCTGGACAGCCAAGTTGGCAACTGGCATATGCATGGTCTCCAACCTAGCTTTCTGAAAGCAACAAGCCAACAATCACGTTTAGGACCAAGAAGAGCATCAAAGGATCGAGCTCCATCCTCATACCATTTTGGTGTTGTGGTGTAGTATGAGGACCATGTTCATCGTGTTTCCTGTTGAACTCCTACGTTTCTGGCCCTGCTTTCCACCACCATCTCTCAATACTAGATAGATTTTTCAATGTACAGATCATCTCAGCTTTTTGCACAACTACAGGAAACTTCTTTAGGGCCAGTTAAAATGAATTTTCAGGGCGGTTTGCCCAATCGCTACAATACCACCGATTGTAAAGATGGGGCATTTGTAGTGACGAACTTTGAACCATCCCTGAAAATGCATTTCTAGGGGCGGTTCCATTAGGAAATCCGACCCTAAAAATGGTATTTTCAGGGGCGGTTCCATTAGGAAAACCGCCTTTGAAAATGCATTTTCAGGGGTGGTTGCAGTAGACAAACCACCTCTAAAAATGCTTATTCAGGTGCGGTTCCAATACATGAACAGCCCCTGAAAATGCATTATCAGAGACGGCTCAAATATGAGAACCGCCTCTGTAAAAACTTTTTCAGTGGCAGCTGCTGTAGTAAAACCGTCCTTGAAAATGTTTTTTTTCAAGGACGGCTGTTGCAATGCAATTGCCTCTGAAAATGTATTTTTAGGGGCGGTAAACTGAACCGCCTCTGAAAATCAGTTTCAATTTTTTGAATTCAAAATTTCGCGCCATGTTTGAAATCACGTTTTTCCACCAAATTTCAGACCCGATTGCAACTGATTCAAATTAACTTCATAAATACACATTAGTGGACTAGTTAACTAATACATGCATGATCAACAAAGTATTTGTAGCACAATTCAAATACACATTAGAAAATACTAATTATCAATAATTGTGCTTCGGCCCAAAAAATGAAAGGAAGGGGTAAACGCTTGCAGTGCGAGGAGACTCAAACTTGGGATCTGTGACATACTCCGAGTCAGGATCAAAGAATAAGCCCCCCAGATTAATAACCTCCCGCATCAAGAACTTGAGAAATCATTTTGCACTAACTGAATATCATCTTATTCAAATTTTCTGAAGGCAATAACGTCTGATGCTGCAAAAAAGAAAAGGGGAAAATTAGCTAGATTCATATTAATGGACATATGCATTGGACAGATCAACTTGCGTCTTCATGGTTATTGTAGTAAGTCCCGTTGGTTCTCATCCATTGACATACAAAGTAGCCACAAAGCACGGTTTCGGGAGGCTGCCTCGCACACTACAGGTCAATGACATAAAAAAACAATATAGTCAAACGTATTGTTCTATATAATCAATATTCTCGTTGTTTGGGTTAGAGAATGGTCTTACACATGAATGACAAGAAACAGTCATGTTATCCTTCTTCTCTGGGTCATGCACTACACCTTTTTTAACATAATATCTATAGGCATTGTTCAAAGGAAAAAATAATCAGTTTCAATATAACAACAATCGGATGCAAAAATTATTATCACAAGTAGTAAACTAAGATTAGTTACGTCTTAAAATGCTGATGAAACCTTTGTACTCTTTTTGGTCTTTTTTCATAGAGTCAAGGATCATTATGCTTCCCAGTCTCAAACTGATATTTGCAACAATGAAGTGATCACTGCATTAATAGCAAACAGATAATGGTTTCAATGTAAACCAAATTGCATGACATATGATATATATTGGTGCCAGTGGGCAAACATAAACCAAATGTCGAAGGAAATAAGATAGTGGTGGATCTTTACTTTGAATGGTACACGGCAAATATAAATTGGAATCTCTGAAGAGCTAGGGACGCCTTCCCAATATATAGTGCAGCTTCTTCCTTTGCTTGTTTGTGCGCAGCCTGCCTATTTTTTTTCTTTTGCCTTGCCCTTGGCACCCATGAATGCAGGATGATTATCTAACCAAAATAGAGGTCCAGTGTGTCTTGCCTCGCAAATGAGATTTGGGTCAAGGTATGTGTTCCTTACGTTCAACTTGGCCACATCCATCCACTCTTTGCTACATAAAAAGAAAGCACATGTGTGGTCAAAACGATAGCACATGCACATATAACCAAATTTGAGGATGAGTTTAAGGAAACACTACTTACATGCACCATAAGGTAATCTGACTCAGTTCGAGTCTCTTCTGACGGAATAAAAATTGCATGTCCTCAAAAGATATGGTCAATTTCGAAAATTCTTCCTCGGTGGTGAATATGTCATCAGCTGGGTACCTCACCGGCACTGACCCTAAGCCAAGTTCGACCGCACGCAAGTACCACTTATGAAAGATCCTCATGTATGTCAATCTATGGTTGCATTCTAGGGCAAAATCAGGTAGGAATATATGTTGGACACCAAAGATCGATGCAGATCCTTCCTTGGCCTTCTTGGCCTTGGGATTTGGAGCAGAACCATCCTAGGGATTCTTTCTACTAAGAGACTCTCCACATCGTACATGCACTAGCATCCGGTGGGTTGCTACCCTTCTCAAATCCTCTCACCATCTTAGGAATCATTTGTAGCTGCGGTGGAGGTGGCGGCGCAACCGTTTGTGGCTGCAATGGCAGAGGCAGTGGAGGTGCAGCCGTTTGTGGCTGCGATGGAGGTGGTGGTGCTGGCGCAACAATTTGTACCTACAGAAGCAGTGCCGGTTGGGTTGGTGGTGGCGGTGGCGATGCTGGTGCAGCAGTTTGTCCCTGCGGAAGCAATGTCGGTGGAGGTGGGGGTGGCAGTGGCGGAAGGCTGCCCTCTAACACTTGTTGTGTTCCTTGCTGAGTCTGATCCTAATGTGCTTCTTCATTGCCTGCTTCCTCGAACTCAGGTATTTTCCTTCCTGCGATGATATCTTCCATCAATTCTTCATAGGAGAAGCTGAGACTTGGGTTTGGCTAGACTACTGTACCATCCATGAACGATTCCCTCATCTGCGCTCATCTGTCGGTGACAACTGCGCACATGCTTCGCCCGTGGGGCCTATTTCTCCTTGTTCCTCTACCAGAGCCAATTGCAGTTGAGGTGAAGTAGAAGGTGCACCCGATGGGGTGGTTAACACCACAATGTCTCATCGTTGCCAAGCAATGAAATAGACTACAAGATTGCCCAAGACTGTCTCACCATCAGGAGCATGGATCTCAACTTCATAATCGAGATGATTCGGAGAAACCAAGAGCACTTCAACCCTCGTATAATCATCTGGAAGTACATTGCTATGCATAGTGCGTCTTGGAAAAGCAGTTCCGTTGGCAACCTGTATGGTCTTACCCTTCCTGTTGTAAGGAATGTGCAGAGCACATGGTGTAGGCCTATCAATGGTGTCCACAGGAAAAGTCTCAAGTGTGATCGATGAAACACTACTTGGCACTAGCACTGCAGATGTTGGCTCCACGGTAGACAAACCTTGTGAAGCTTTCAACTGATTAATCTTTTCATCAATATATGCGTCGGCCTTCTTGCAAAGGGTGTCAAAATGGTCGTTCTTGTAGCGTTGCCTGGTTCCATAGCTACTCGCCTCCCGTGGAAAACCATGCTTAAGTCTAAGCTTGGAGGAGATGCCCTGCAAGTGGCCAGGGTGTTCCTTGTTGCCTAGGGCGACACTAAGCTCATCCACCTCCAGCCTAGGTTTAAATTCGCCTTGCATTTTAATTTATTCATAGCCAAGTAAGTTAGACAAAAATGAGTCTAAATTGCTTGGAAAAATAAAAAAAGCAAACATCATGCATGTCTCTCTCTAGATCTCTAAGTTAAAGAAATTAGTGAAATAAATGTATATGTAAAGTTTGAAAAGAGCTTAGGGATGCCACAATATCACCTCTCCAACCCAACTTCTTCAAAGGTTCAAAGGGCAAAACCTCCCCCCTCTAATTTTGCTATTTCTCGCCCTCCAAATGAGCTCAACAATGGTGCTCAGGACCACGTGGGTTATTTTTAGGGGCGGTTGACTAAAGAAAACCGCCTCTTTCGATCATCTTTAGGGCAGTTCTCTTAAGGAACCATCTTTGAAAATAGGTCCCTATTAGAGACAGTTTTGCAAAGAGGACCGTCTCTAAAAATCCATTTCCAGGGGCGGTTCGCTTAACACAACCGCCTTTAAAAATAAACCTATTTTCATTGGCGGTTTTCTTAATGGAACCGCCCCTGAAAATGGATCTTCATAGACGGTCACGGAGCTACAGTGCTCCTATGCGCGGTTAGATGCGGCGTGCTAGTTGAACTGCCTCTGATAAAAAAAAGGGGGGGTTTGCTAAAAATCATTTATGCACTAGTGTGGAACAAGCAACTAAAAGAAATTATAGTTAGTTACCTAGATGGATATAAATCATTTTGAAAGGTCGAGCACCACATAAAAGTTGTAATCGCTAAAAAGAAACACAGTGCCATGTTATGGGCATCACAGAATATAGAGACAACTTCCAAATGAAAAAGACAATCTTGACTTGTAGGGACTTGTTTGTTTCTTGCGGCTGAGTTTTTTCGTACAACATGACACCTCACCGGGCCTCCTTCCGCAGAGATGGAAGCACGCCAAGACCGATCAGAACCTCTCTAGCAATGGAGCACCAAGCCGACGCCAAGCTGCAGTCTCCTACTCGCTGCGAGCTGCTGCAAGCCAGCATTGAGCTCACGAACCACACCCTGAGCTACATCAAGTCCATGGCTCTCCGGTGGGCCATCCAGCTTGGCATCGCTGATGCGATCCACCGCTGCGGGGGCCAGGTATCCCTAGACGGCCTGCTCGCCATGCTCTCCCTTTCCCTGAGCAAGCTCCCTTACCTACGCCACGTGATGCGGGTGCTCACCATGTCTGGCGTCTTCGCCTAGGCCGACGGTGGCGGGTAAGCCTCATGCTCGTCTCCATGCTTCTCTTGAGCGACACCAGCGACAACGGCGGCTGCTCGGAGCCTACTGTAGCTGGTACTGTTAGGATTGATCTCATCCGACTCAATCCAATGACTGAGTCAGACCCCTTGACCGCGTCCTGATCGGGGACACACAACCGACCACTGGTCGGCGGGCCCCTATTACACAGCGCTATAAGAGAGAGGTGGGGGCTAGGGCGCTAGATACGAGGTTCGACACCGTCACTGGACCCTACCGAAGAACCCTAGAAGCCCCTCCCATCGTGGGCACGCTGCATTCTGCAAGTGACAGGAAGCTCCCTCGAGCTCGCCACCGTCCTCTGGACATTACCGGACCGCACTCCGTTCTTCCTCCTCTACCTCCTCTGTTAACCCCGAAGGTATGGATCTCTCTCTACTCTGTCTCCCTCTCTCGAGTCATGTTTCTAGATCGATTGGAACCAAATAGAGATGAATCCACCCACTAATCTACACCAAGATGATCTCTAAGCACCTAACATTGGTATCAGAGCTAGTGCTAGGCGTAGATATGGTAGGGGAGGTTGTAGATAAGAAGGAAGTGACTAGATCTGGTTCAGATCTAAGAAGAATGGAATAACATGAACCCTAAACTCGAATCGGGTGAAGAAAAAGAGAGTAAGAAGGGGGTCTCGGTTTTCAAAAAGTACTCGAACCCTAACCCTAATCCATCACAGAAGATAACTAGTAACCTAAATCCTAACCCTAATCCCAACCCTAACCCTAGATCGGACTAGTTCCAAGAAGCATAGAAAGAAGATCCAAGAAGAAGAAGGGGAAAGGGGAAGAGCTTGGGAGGCGGCTTACCTCGCCACTGCTGCCATCGCCGTCGCGCGGGAAGATCACCGCTCTGCCGGAACGCGAGAAGAAAGTTGAGCCAGTGGGCTCAGTATACGCACTAGGGCACCGCCGCCAGGCCGCTCGATGGTGGTGTGATCACCCGTTATGGAGCGCGTGCACCAACAAGGGGGCCGACGATGGCGCCACCATCCCTCCGCCCTTAGGCTCTCGCTCAGGTGGCTCTTAGTGGCAGGCCGCCATAGGGGAAGCCTCGAGCCGGGTGGTCAAGGGCAACAGCGTAAGGCCGCTCGACGGTGGCGCGCTCACCGGTGAAGGGCCCCGCGGTGGCGCCACCATCTCCGATCGCTGAGGTTCTAGAGAGAGAAGGGAGAGAGAGCGGGCGAAGGGAGAGAGAAAGGGGAGAGTGGAGTGAGCTAGGGTTTAGAGGAGCGGCGCCATCACGTCATTTTATTCCGCCGAGACGCGTGCTCAGCCGTTGATCTCCAGCGAACGGTGCAGAAGCGACAGACCGGAGGCCGGCCTAGGCGGGCGCAAGCGGGCGGGCGGCTTTGTCGACCTAGGCCTAGGTTGCAGCTTGGGAAGGCGCAGCGCGCGCAAGCAATGTGGGCCAGGCTAAAAGCAGTCCAGGCCGAAGAAACACTAAAGAATTGAGTCTTTTTCTTTTTATAGTAAAATAGTTAATTTCTAGAAATTGATTAATGACTCAAAGAAAATTAGTTAAGTGATTTTTTCTGTGGGAGAATTTAAGTTTCCATTGTAAAGTTTAATGTTGATTATCTTCTAATTAAATTCGAACCAACGAGATAATTTAATTTGAAGAGTGGTTATATTTAGTAAATTATGATTATGTTTATCCTCTAATTAAATTGGAACCAACGGGAAGATTTAAATTAGAGGAGTAGTTCATTTTGTGTTTAAGTCAGATTATGGTATTGTCATTTTTTGACTAACGTTGATGATGATAATATTATAATGAGTTCAAGTTTAAGGTTTAAATCTCTGATAAATTTCACACCAACATGGTCAATTTTTTATAGAGTAGATAAGGACCAAGAAATGCTCCTGAACTAAAAGAATATATTTCATTTTCAAGTTTCCGCTGCAATGATGCTGATTATCTTCCAATTAAATTCGAACCAACGGGAGAATTTAATTTTGAAGAGTAGTTATATAGGTTTTAAGTTAATTTATGAGTTTTATGCATTAATTATATTTTCTGCCCAACGGTGATATAGAATTGATGCAGGAGCATATTGTATGTTTTATTTTTAACCGAAGAGCTACACTCGGCTGCTTGCCAACGGGCTGCAATGCTGGGCTATGTGAAAGAAAAGGCTTGAGTCAAGCCAGTTCAGGACTGTTTTTTGTTAGTTTACTAATTTTCTGATTAAATTGGAACCAACGGGAAGATTTAATTAGAAAATAAAGAAATAAGTGAATGTTTTAGCTGTCATGACAAAGTTTTCGTTACAGTAAATTGCGTATAGATGTATCCCGCATGGGGAGAAGTTTTGGCATAGTACTTATGCTAGTCAATCCTGTATGGCGGGAGAAGTTTTATGATGATTCATATATTTTGTATCCCGCATAGAGAGAGAAGTTTGGGTAGCTCTTATGCTATCCTAGTATTGACCTTGCACAATAGAAATGCATCGTCATAGTCAATACTAACCAAAAGATAAGAAAAGATGCAAGTGTGACTTGCAAAAGTACTACTAATGAAAGACCTCGTTGAGTTTTTGAAGTGAAATAAGGAAAGTGTACTCATAAATGGATCAAGAAATAACTTTGTTTACAAGACATAATCACGTGGTTGAAGTAAGTTATAAGTGTCTCCACATTCATAGGTTTTCTGAATAGTTCTCGAAATTATAGCAGTAAAGTTCATGCCATATTTCGAGGGGGGAATATTAAGATCAATTAAGCAAAATACTCTTCATTAAGAGTGAGATAAAGATCAATTAAGATGAATGTGACCATTGGAGGAGTATAACGGTTACAACAATGATACCCCTAAGCAGAGAAATAGCTAAATTCCTGGACCTTTTAAAGTTTCAACAGGAAGATAGCGTAGTCAGCCTCAAAGATGTTGAGGTGGTGCTTAAAGCGCCATTTGAGGTTTTAACAGATTAAATCCAAAATAAGATATTTGAAGATACACTATATTTAGAAAAGATGGGAAGATCTGTGGGAGTATGGTAGAGGTATGTAGAGACCTAAGAATTGAAGAGAAGAGGGACTACGTGCCCACACTAGTGACTTACGAGCAACAAGTTTATCAATACCTGTTGATGTTGTATGACCAATACAACGCCTATTGTTAGCTCTTCGAAGAAGATGAATAATGTAAATAAGGATCTTGTTATACAGGAGCCGGTAGAATCAATTGCCTCTTGGCAATGAAGAGCAACAACAGCCCCATATGAAAGTGACAGTAGCAGAGGCTCCAGAAGATCTCGAAGAATTAGTAAACTAGTTTTCTGATGACTATGAAGTCTATGTTAGTGAAGAAATTTAAATGGAGGGTGATCCCACCTCATTTGAAGAAGCCGTGAGAAGCATTTACTCGTCTAAATGGCAAGAAACTATGGAAGTTGAAATAAATTCGATGAATACCAATGATATTTAGGACTTAGAAGAAATTTCTAATGGAGCCAAAATAGTAGGCTGTGAAAGGGTCTACAAGATAAAATGTGACTCCAAAGGGAATATGGAAAGATACAAAGCATGACTTTTAGCAAAATGTTTTATACAAAGAGAATGAATAGATTACAATAAGAGTTTTCTCTCTAGTCTTATGCAAGGATTCTTTTAGAATCATAATGGCGTGGTTGGCACATTATGATTTAGAGTTACATCAGATGGATGTAAAGACGGTATTCCTCAACGGGGATTTGTATGAAAACGTTTACATGGCATAACCCAAAAGGTTTTGTCGTGGAAGAAAAGAATATATGGGATGCGCCTGTAGAAATCCATTTATGGGTTAAAAGTAAGTCTCTAGACAGTAGTATTTGAAGTTGATGAAATGATAAGAAAGTTTGGGTTTTGAAGAAAATGAGAAGGACAATAGTGTTTATGTGAGAATCAAGAATGGAAAATTCATTTTCCACATCCCGTGAATAGATGACATTCTACTCATTAGAAGTGATGTTAATCTGTCATTGGAGAAGAAGAAGTTTTGTCCTCAAGTTTCAATGTGAATGATCTTGGTAAAGCGTCATTGGTTCTAGGAATCGAAATTCACCGAGATAGAAGAAAATGGGGTATTAGGACTATCGCAAAGGCATACTTAGAAAAGATTCTAAAGAAGTAAAGTATGCATGCAAGTAAATCTACACCTACTCCTATAGTCAAGGGTAATAGATTTGAGAACTTTAAGTGTTCTAGGAACTGATATGAGATCGATCAAATGAATATGGTTCCATATGCTTCCATCTACTCGTAGAGTTGGGGTAAAACTGCTAACCACTACCACTAAATATGTAATGGTTAATTTATTCATTTCTTCTCTGTGCAGTTTACCCAACCCTTTGAGTTCCTCGCATCACCTCTCCCCCTGGCATCAAAGAGGTCGAGGCATCCAGCACAACTGCAGCGAGAACAACCCCGAGATTAACCTCGACATCCTGCCTATAAGGTCGCATTTGTGTTAGATATATGATCTGTGATCGAGGTGTTTCCCAAGCTAGAACAGTCATCCCTTACCTTTCAGCTCAACGAATAGCTTGTACAAAGGCGAAGCCAGCAGAAAACTTCACCGGGGTCTTCAACATTGAAGTATGAGATTCTCCATGTTATAAACACTATATAACAGTGATTTCTCATTGATTTTGCCAAAAAAATCATAGGTGTCAGCTGACCCCAACAAAGCAGCCTAGCTCCGCCCCTGAGCTTGTACGGAGTATATGGGAAATTGAATGACATCTCCAACAACTTCCAAGGGCATCTCAAAGCGTATAGATCCATCTCTGTTCCTATATCATGATGTTGCATCACTTATAAAAATGCCTTCAATGTCCAAAATCATCCTTTCAATTAATACATGGGACCCACAAAATAAAAAATTATCTCATCCTCAGCCACCTTCATCCCCTTCTTTCTCCTCCACTGCTCGTTGCCCCAACCATGCGCTACCCTGCAAGAGCACCTCCCTCATGGCCCCGGCCGCTGCCCCACCGGTGACAAGGTCCACCGCCTGGTGGTGACCTCACTCACGCTACGCACCTGGGGGCGACCTCGCCTGTGTCACCACCGCCCTAGGTCTTTGGTAGACCACCGCCCCTTGGTCGGCCTGGCACCAACCCGTGGGCCTCCTAGTCGTGCAACACCACCGCCAACTGGTTCCGCTGCTACCAGCTACGACCGTGGGCCAACTTGTCACGAGCTTCGATGGCTGCCAGATCTACGAGCACCAATGACATCTTTGTAATCATAGCCCCAGGCCACGCTGATCGACCGCTACACCCATGCCGCCGAGAGCATCTTCTTTGTCGATCAGTTCATCTGTTGACCCAAGTGATCACCGGCTCAGGTGAGTGAACCACTTACCAGTCTTGCCAAGCACCCGTTAGTGTTGCCGAGCACCCACAAGCTATGCCGACCACGAATAAGCATTGTCCGTCCCCACACACTATGGCTGGAGCTAGAAGAAGAAGGGAGAACAGAGCATGCACACATAATACAAGACACCAGCGTTGGCCGAAGCCCTGTCTGTGAGATGGCAAATCTGAACTCTCTTTACTGAGTTGTCGTGGTAGTCTATTTATACAACTCTATCCATCTAGTCCTAGTACAGTGTGAAAGCATCTAGGCCCCTAGTTGGATTTCGGTGATTAATGTCAATACAAGATTACTATGACTAACATGTGTTTTGCAGAGGCAATTAAGTTAGGTCATGGTAATGGAGATCGATTGGGCAATCAAGGTTGTCATGCCCCTACGATGGAAATCATTTCGGTTTTTAAAGGATGGACGACAAGGTTAAGGATAACTAGTTCTAAGTGTCGATTGGAGTTGGAGAGACACTTAGAGTAGTTTAGGACTTTGTTTTTTCCTTTGGCCGTACTATTAAGGGGGGGTATGAACGGGTAGCTTGACCGAGTTGAGTCTAGTGAGTTAGGTGTGGTGCACACTTGTTAAAACTAGCTCTAGGTAGCTCCTATGAATGCCTAAGATCCTTTGGAACAAACTTCATTCACATATGTTCGAAAGTTGGAAGTGAATGGAGGGTCAAACACTGACCGGACGCTGGCTCCGGTGCGACCGGACGCTGGTCGCAGGGTCCGGTCAGTTCATTTGACCATGAAGAATAAGTCTGGTGTGACCGGATGCTGGAAGGTCGTGTGACCGGACGCTGAGGGCTAGCGTTCGGTCGACTCCAGTAAGGGTCCAGACTTGGAAAAGAGTGACCGGACGCGTCCGGTCAGTGGTGACCGGACCCTGAGTATCCAGCGTCCGGTCGTTTACAGTAAGCATCCAAGAGCGACCGAACGCGTCCGGTCGGTACTGACCGGACCCTGACAGCGTCCGGTCATCACTTGAAAACTGTTCGTGGGTTGAACTGATCGGAGCGTCCGGTCAAAACGATTGGAGCGTCCGGTCATCCCGTAGAAGCTCATAACGGTTCATTTTTCAGGCTGCCTTATAAATAGAAGCTCCACTCGTGAGTGGAGCAACTTTTGCTCATTCCA
This sequence comes from Miscanthus floridulus, assembly GCF_019320115.1. Lineage (NCBI taxonomy): Eukaryota > Viridiplantae > Streptophyta > Magnoliopsida > Poales > Poaceae > Miscanthus > Miscanthus floridulus. The sequence continues at coordinate 45,573,699 of NC_089583.1, read as the reverse complement.
ACAGCTGAGAAACACGTTTGTGAGTGCCAAGAAGAGCAAGGTCCTAGTGAGGTGTTTGTGATTTGAGAATCCAAGAGAGTAGCCTCACTAGCAAATCAAGAGTAGCAAAGTGTGCATCCATCTTCTCATTAGGCTTCACGTGGTCAAGTGAGAGTTCGTGCTTGTTACTCTTGGTGATCGCCATCACCTAGATGGCTTGATGGTGATTGGGAGTTTGGTGTTCACCCGGCGGAGCTTGTGGGTGACCCAACTCAAGTTGTGAGCGGCTTTGGGTGATTCGCCGCGATAGAGTGTCGAAGAATCAACCCGTAGAGAGCACTTGATCCTTGCGCGGATCAAGGGGGAGCTACACCCTTGCGCGGGTGCTCCAACGAGGACTAGTGGGGAGTGGCGACTCTTCGATACCTCGGCAAAACATCACCGCGTTCCTTTCTCTCTCTATTTACTTTGAGCACTTACCTTGAGTATTTACTTTGAGCAATTCAATACTTGTTTTACATCCATAGAATTGTTTGCTAGAGTAAGTTTGGAACATAGGTTGCGAGTTCTTTGTGCATTAGTTTAATAGAAACACTTTTCTAGGCACAAGGGGTTAATTGGGCTATCCGTAGGATTTGTTTATTGCAAGAGAATTTCGAATTAGCCCAATTCACCCCCCCTCTTGGGCATCTTGATCCTTTCAATTGGTATCAGAGCCTCGTGCTCACGTTTTTAAGCTTAATCGCTTAGAGCAAGATGTCTCACGGGGATGGACCTCCTCCTATCTTTGAGGGAGATGATTTTCCATATTGGAAAATCTGCATGGAAGCGTACTTAGAAGCTCTAGACGTTGGAATACTTAGAGCCGCCTCTCAAGGGTTCCCAACACCTAAGAATGCCGCACAACTTCAAGGCGATGAAGTGAACTATGAAAAATGGAATGCAAAAGCTCGCAACACAATCTTTAGAGGCCTTTGCAAAGATGTGTTCAATCGTGTAAGGAATCACAAAGATGCCCATGCACTATGGTCGGACGTTTGTGCGCTCCATGAGGGAACCAAGAGTGAGCGTGAGGAACGCTATCATCTTGTAATTAAAAAGCTAAATTCTTTTGAGATGTTTCCCAAAGAAAGTGCTAATGAGATGTATTCTCGATTAAATGTTCTTGTAGAGGAAGTCAATGGGCTTGGACTTACTCAAATGTCACCATCCGACGTTGTGAGAAAAATCTTGAGTGTCCTCCCCATTGACAAATATGGGCACATTGTGACCATGCTACATCAAGGTGATCTTTCCACCGCTACACCGACACAAATCTTGGGAAAGATCAATGCTCATGAGATGTACATGCACATCACACCATAAGATGGCTCATCCTCCACAAAGAAGAAAGAGAAGGACTTAGCATTCAAAGCTAGCCAAGACAAGGGCAAAGCAAGACTTGAGTATGAGAGCTCAAGTGATGAAGATGATGAAGAAAGCCTTGCCCTCATGGTGAAGAAGACCACCAAGATGCTAAAAAGGCTAAACAAGAGTGGCATCAAGTTTGATGGCAAGAAGAAGAAGTTCTTCACTAGCTCAAGAAGAAAGCCAATCTCCGAGATGGATTGCTACAATTGTGGTGAACTTGGCCATCTAGCTCATCAATGCACAAAGCCTAAGAAAGACAAGTTCAAAAACAAGGGCAAGAAAGATGATTCAAGTGATGAAGATGAAAAGAAAAAGAACAAGCCATACAAGAAGAGAGATGGCAAAAAGAGAGACTTCTACAAGAAGAAGAGTGGCAAGGCCTATATTGTAGGTGATTGGCTCACGGACATTGATTCATCAAGTGGATCATCCGATGATGATAGTGACGATGAAAAGGTGGCCGCCATTGCTATTGATCTTGCATCTTCACTGCCATCATCGCCATCATCCTCTACACACCTATGCCTTATGGCCAAAGGTGAACGCAAGGTAACTAAGAGTGATGATAGTAGTGATGATGAACATGCTAGTGATGATGATAGCGATAGCGATGATGATGACTCACCTACATATGATGATCTTGTCAAAATACTAAGAAAATATACTAAGATCACTTGATGCTAAAAATGATTCGCTCTTAGCCAAGTGTGATACATTAGAAAAGGCTAATGATGAGCTCAAAGAAACAAATGATTCTATATCATCCAAACTCAAGGAGCTCAAATCTTCTAAGAAAGAGCTTAAAGATAAAAATGATAAACTTGAGTGGGTGCATAATGAGCTTATCACTAGTCACAACAAGCTAAAAGATGAATATACAACTCTAAAGATCAATTATGATACCCTTATTATTGCACAAGAATTCTTACCAAATGAGCCACATGATGCTACTAACCATGTTGTTAAGATTGATATAGCTACCTCATGTGATGATTTAATTGATGAAAGCATTGAGCATGGATCTAGTAGCAAAGGCAAGCAAGTGGTTGAGTGCAATGACTATGATGAGTATGTCAAGCTCAAGAGTGACAATGAGAAGCTCATGAAAGATCTTGAAGAGATGAAAAGTCACAACACCATTGTGCTAGAAACTCTTGATCATGACAAAGAGTTGATCCTTGAGAATGAGAAGCTCAAAGAAGAAAACAAGAAACTCAAGGAAGAGAAGAACAATGATATTCTCAAGGAAGAGAACAAGAAGCTCAAAATGGAGAAAGAGCATCTCAAGGTGGGATTGAGCAAGTTTGCTAGGGGCAAGCATCTCCAAAGTGAGCTACTCATGAATACCATCATGAAGATGGATAGAAGTGGCATTGGATATATGGCAAGTGTAGAGAAGAAGAAGGCTCAAGCTCAACACCAACAATCAAAGCCAAAGCCAAAGCCAAAGAGATGTTTTGAGTGTAGACAAGAAGGCCACTTTGCTCATGAGTGTCAAACTCCACCACCACAACCCTTGCCCAAGCATGCTAGACCCTTTGCTTTCAATGCTCACTACATGCTTAGAAAAGATTCTAGTGGAAAGATGAAAGTCATGTTCTTAGGACCCCCTAACAAGAGTAGGCCTAAGAAGATTTGGGTGGCTAAGTCACTTGTTGAGAAGGTGAAGGGCCCTCAACAAGTTTGGATCCCTAAAGCTTGAATCTCTTGTGTGTAGGTGAACTACAAGACCGGTGGAAGTCATTGGGTTATTGATAGTGGTTGCACTCAACATATGACCGGTGATCCTCGTATGTTCACCTCACTAGATGAAGAGGTAGATGGACAAGAGAAAATAACATTTGGAGATAATTCAAAGGGCAAGGTCAAAGGATTGGGCAAAGTGGCAATATCAAATGATCATTCCATCTCCAATGTGCTCTATGTTGCTTCATTGAGTTTTAACTTGCTATCCGTTGGACAATTGTGTGATCTTGGCTTCCAATGCTTGTTCATCGAGAAGGAGGTGGTTGTAACTAAGGTAGATGACAATCAAGTGATATTCAATGGATTTAGATACAACAACTTATATCTAGTTGACTTCACCTCCGAAGATGCAAACTTGAAGACTTGCCTATTCACCAAAACAACACTTGGGTGGCTATGGCATAGAAGACTTGCTCATGTTGGGATGAGTTTACTCAAGAAGCTTATGAAGAATGATTTGGTGAGAGGGTTGAAGGATGTGAAGTTTGAGAAGGACAAGCTTTGTAGTGCATGTCAAGCCGGCAAGCAAGTTGCAAACACTCATCCAACCAAAGCTTTCATGTCAACCACAAGAGTGCTAGAACTCCTACACATGGATTTATTTGGACCAACAACATACAAGAGTTTGGGAGGAAATCTCTATTGTCTTGTGATTGTGGATGACTATTCAAGGTATACATGGGTGTTCTTCCTTCATGACAAATCCAAAGTTGCATCTTGTTTCAAGAAGTTTGCCAAGAGAGCTCAAAATAAATTTGAAGTGAAGCTCAAGAAGATAAGAAGTGACAATGGCAAAGAGTTTGACAACACAAACATTGAATCATATTGTGATGAAGTTGGAATCAAACATGAAGTCTCCGCAACCTATACTCCTCAACAAAATGGTGTAGTTGAGAGGAAGAACCGGACTTTGATCACTCTTGCAAGGACAATGCTAGATGAGTACAACACCCCCGAAGCTCTATGGGCGGAAGCAATCAACACCGCATGTTATGCATCCAATCGCCTATTTCTTCAAAAGTTCCTTGTTAAGACACCGTATCAGTTGCTCAATGGGAAGAAGCCGAACGTCTCCTTCTTTAGGGTGTTTGGTTGCAAGTGCTACATCTACAAGAAGCGGCAACACCTAGGGAAGTTTCAAAGGCATTGTGATATAGGTTTTCTTGTTGGTTACTCATTGAAGTCCAAAGCATATAGAGTATTTAATCATGCCACCGGCTTGGTTGAAGAAACATATGATGTGGAATTTGATGAATCTAACGGCTCCCAAGGAGCACATGAGAATCTTGATGATGTAGATGATGAACCATTGAGGGAGGCTATGAAGAATATTCCGGTGGGAGACATCAAGCCAAAAGATGATGAAGAGGATGTACAAGTCATTAACCAACCTTCTTCATCAAATGTACCACAAGACGGTGAAAAAGATGGGAGAGTAGAAAATGAAGATACTCACATCTCCCATGAGCAAATGGTGGTACAAGCACAAGATGTTGATGCTCCACAACCTCCTCCTCAAGTGGTCAATAGAGGAAATACACCTCTCCTACAAGATCATCCACAAGATCTCATCATAGGGAGTCCAACAAAGGGGGTGATGACTCGATCTCAAAAACTTACTTCATTTATTGCTCATCACTCTTTTGTCTCTTGCTATGAGCCTACCAAGGTAGAAGAAGCTCTTAAAGATCCGGATTGGATCAATGCCATGCATGAAGAGTTGAACAACTTCACTCGCAATGAAGTTTGGAATCTTGAAGAGCGACCAAAAGGTGCAAGAGTCATTGGAACAAAGTGGGTGTTCCGCAACAAGCAAGATGATCAAGGTGTTGTTGTGAGGAACAAGGCAAGACTAGTTGCAAAGGGGTTCTCTCAAGTTGAAGGTTTGGATTTTGGAGAAACCTTTGCACCGGTTGCAAGATTGGAAGCCATCCGTATCCTTCTTGCATATGCATCACATCATGAAATGAAACTATATCAAATGGATGTTAAAAGTGCATTCTTAAATGGCTTTATTAATGAACTAGTCTATGTTGATCAACCTCCCGGGTTTGAAGACCCTAGATATCCTAATCATGTTTATAGGTTGTCCAAGGCACTATATGGGCTTAAGCAAGCCCCAAGAGCTTGGTATGAGCGCCTTCGGGATTTCCTTATTGAGAAGGGCTTCACCATTGGGAAGGTCGACACCACACTATTCACCAAGAAGCTTGATGGGCATATCTTCATTTGTCAAGTATATGTTGATGATATCATCTTTGGATCATCAAATGAAGACTCATGCAAAGAATTTGGTGAATTGATGTCTAAGGAGTTCGAGATGTCAATGATTGGTGAGCTTACATTCTTTCTTGGTTTTCAAGTCAAGCAAATGAAAGAAGGCATCTTCATCTCTCAAGAGAAATACACAAAAGATCTTCTCAAGAGATTCAAGATGGATGAATGTAAGCCAATCAAGACCCCAATGCCTACCAATGGACATCTCGACCTAGATGAGGGAGGTAACTCAGTTGATCAAACTCTCTACCATTTTATGATTGGTAGCTTGTTATATTTAACCGCATCTAGGCCCGACATCATGTTTAGTGTGTGTATGTGTGCTAGATTTCAAGCTAGTCCTAAGGAAACACATTTAATTGCCGTAAAAAGAATCCTTAGGTATCTTAAGCACACACCAAGCATTGGCCTTTGGTATCCCAAAGGAGCTTTATTTGAATTAATTGGCTATTCCGATTCGGACTACGCCGGATGCAAAGTTGATAGAAAGAGCACATCCGGAGGGTGCCATTTGCTTGGTAGATCACTTATGTCTTGGTCCTCCAAGAAACAAAATAGTGTGGCTTTGTCCACCGCCGAAGCGGAATACATTGCCGCGGGTGCTTGTTGTGCACAAATATTATACATGAAACAAACTTTACTAGACTATGGAGTAGTTCTAGAGAAAGTATCTCTTTTGTGCGACAATGAAAGTGCAGTAAAACTTGCAAATAATCCGGTTCAACATTCTCGCACCAAGCATATAGATATCCGCCATCACTTTCTAAGAGATCATGTAGCTAAAAATGATATATCACTAGAAGGTGTAAGATCCAAAGATCAATTAGCGGATATCTTTACTAAACCGCTAGATGAGGCTACATTTTGTAGATTGCGGAATGAGCTCAATGTACTTGATTTTAGTAACTTCACAAAAAATTGAGCTTGTGTTGTCCCTTGCATTCATTGTAATATACAACATGTTTAATTTGTGGTAATGCACATAGGGCTTGTCTAACATGGTTAAGATAACCGCCGAAAAGTGTGTGAAGAAGCTTAACCTTGGATCAAACTTGACAAGCAACTAGATTTACTTACAAGTATTGCATATGCATGAATGTTGTTTTGTCGTTTTGTTCCATTTGCCCCCTTGTTGCCTATTTTCTTAAAAAGAATTATAGCCTAAGGCAAAATATTTTGAAAAATATGAGGGTTTGAGAGAGGTCACTCACATCAGTCCCAATTGGTGTTTATTTGGATCTTATTCAAAGTTGGGACTTGATTGGGAACAGGCAGCGCGAAGGAAGGTTGAAGGTTTGCTGGAAAAGGTGCACCGGACGCTGCACCGGACGCTGTTGTCCAGTGTCCGGTCAGTTCACAGGAGGTGAACTGCTGATGAAGGAGTGACCAGACGCTGCGTCTGTGCGTCCGGTCAGGAAGGGTTCAGAATCCGGTCGATCGGAGGAAGACCAAGTTGTACTGACCGGACCCTGCCTGCGTCCGGTCATGGACCACCGGACGCGTCCGGTCCCGATTCCAGAGGATTTGGACCTCTCTGGAATCAACCGGACGCTGGGTGGTAGCGTCCGGTCGCTACCACCGGAGCGTCCGGTCAGTGGATCTCGCGCGACTTCTGGACTCTTTTCTCCATTTCCTTTTCTGTCGCGTTTTGGGGGATATTTAACCGTACCACCGCAAGCCATACCCCTGTTCAACCTCATCCCGCCGTGACCTAGCCCAAACCGCCGCCAAGGCATGCCGCTGCAGCCTAGCCGCGCGCCACCGCAACCCTGCGCCGGTCACCTCGCGCCCGCGCCGCCGTGCCCTCGCAGCTCACGTGCCACTGCGCCAACGCCAGCCCCTCGCCAGCCACGCGCCGCCGTACCACGCCAGCGCTGCCGCGACACTGCGCCCGAGCTTTCTCGCGTGCCACCGTGCCTCTGCAGCACCGCCGTGCTCCAGCCTCCTCGCGCCCAAGCTCGCCACTCCATCGTTGCCAAGGCTGTCGGTCATCACGCCGAAGTGCCCTAGCCCTACCATCCCCTTGATTGGTAAGGCAAGTTTTATTTTTCAATCTTGATCTCCAATTGTGACCTAGATCAAATTCTCAATGCACCGATTCCCCATTGCATTCAGGGCGTTTAACCTAACCCTAGCCGGTTCCGAGATCCCCCGCGTGACATCTTATCTCTTCTCGGATCGCTGATCGTCAGGTAGAAAGCCACTCGATTCAAGTTCGCATCTACATTGCTTTCTCTATTAGGATTTCGCATCTATTAGACATATGGTATTTATTTGTATATCCATCTATTCTATCATGCAGCGAGTCGGTTCCATTGTGTTTCGTCTGGCAGTTGGCAGTCAACTTGGAGCCAAGCTCGCGAGTAAGGATTGAGGCCAAGCCTTGAAAGCGGCAGTTTGACAGTTGATCTTCATCAGCGACAGTTCACCATCTTGTCAGTTCAGATGGCTCGCACCAAGAACGTTGGTGGTGGCCCAGGTGATGATGATCAGAGGCCCCCGCCTCGCCAGTCAGCCGGATCTAAGGGCAAGTCAACCAAGCAGGTGACATCCAAGAAGCGGAAATACCCCGATGCAGAGACAGCGAGAGCAGCAGCTGTTGCAGAGGCCGCAGAGCATGCCAAGAGAGGTGGTACTCGCAGTGGAGTTGTCATTGCAGATCAGCCAGTTTCACCCGTAGTTAGAGCTGCGATTGAGGAGGTTGAGCGTCGTCACGGTAGTCCAGCTGGGACTGCCACGTTTGCAGGACGACGGGTTGCCATTGAGGAGGGTCCGTCAGCACAGCAGCAGCCCCCACCAGCAGAGCCTCAGCCAGCCCAAGAGACTCAGGAGGGTCAGGAGACCGAGCCAGCACCTCAGCTACGCTGCTCGAGTCGTACCATTGCTGTAGTTCCACCGAGGCCAGTTACATAGCGCAGGGGTTCACGCCCTCCGCCCAGACCTCAGGGTCCGCCTCCAGTAGTTCACCTTGACTTGAGGGCCGCTACAGCCAGGTAGGTTCAGCAGCTACGGTTTATTGAGTTTGAGGTCTGGTTTCCTCCGAGGAGGGATGAGAGAGCAGCTGAAGGTTTCTACACGCCACTGCAGGATGATTTCTACAATGCATATCTTAATAGTGGGGCAGTGTTCAGATCTCAGAGGGTCTGTCAGATAGAGTCTATTGTGGCAGCAGCCGAAGAGAGCATTCGGCCATACTTGTCATATTTGCTAGGACTGACAGATTTGATTGGATGGACGGGCATATATGTACCATCTTGGGTCCGTCAGTTTTATGCCTCACTCTACATCGATCCTCATCACAGATTCATTCACTTTGCTTTCAAAGGCAAAGACTACAGAGTGATGAGTGGCAGAGCCAGAGAGATACTGAGGCTACAGGAGCAGCCTGTTAAGATGCATGAGGTTTGCTATGGACAGCAGGAGCCTCCTAGGCGTCCTCATGGAGGGCAAGTGCCCCCTACAGATTTAGTGCGACATTGCTTTAAGGAGCCTTTTGGTGAGGGGTCAAGCAAGAACCCTAGTGACTTGACTCCTACAGCGAGGGTACTAGAGGCCATCATCAGGAGGACACTGCTTCCCAGGTTGGGATACAGGGAGGGCCTGACTCGCCTACAGCTCTGGCTTCTCAATGCCATCATGCAGAGGACAGTATTTGACATCTGGGACCTCCTTCTTTCTGAGATGGAGGATACTATAGCTGAGGGGTTCAAGGGTCACAGGTAGCTTCCCTATGCTCACTGGATCACGTTCCTCATCCACAGAGTAGTGCTTGATAAGCCCCCTGGCATGATCGATGAGTATACAGGTGCTACCATAGAGTTCCCAGCTTACAACCATTCACAGAGGATCAGACACACCACTCCTCAGGCACCTAGACAGCCTAGCCACCGTCCCGATGTGCCAGAGTTCGTAGCTCAGTAGGATGAGATCATCAGAGGGATTGTAGCCGCTGAGGAGGAGGAGCTAGAGGCACAGCAGGAGGTGAGCGAGTACAGTGATAGCTCTGACGACGACTACCAGCCTATACCTCAGATGCCTCCATGCAGACACGATGCAGAGGCCGGTAGCTCCAGTTCTGCTCCACCTGCTCCGCAGACAGACCTCGCTCTCATTGCTATTCTTGAGCGGATACAGCAGGATCAGACACGACAGGCATAGGAGACAGCTGCCAACTTCGCACAGTTTCAGGCTCGTCAGGACAAGTTTCAGTGGCAGCAGCAGCTCCTTCAGCACCAGCAGTTACTTATGCAGCAGCAGCTCATGGGATTCATGCAGCATGTAGTGACAGCCATTGGGATCCCACTGCCATAGACTTCGCCCCAGCTTGCACAGCCTCCTACCACTTCGACGACTTCAGCAGTACAGCCCATCGGGCTCTAGAGTCAGGGACAGCCTCCAGCTCAGTTTACTTCACCTCCTGTATAGGTGTCCCAGTGGTTAGCCTCAACTGGTGTAGCCCCGCAGTTTACTCCTTATCACACAGGTTTCTCACCAGAGTAGTCTCCCTCGCTATTCGTGCCTGAGACATTAGTCTCTAGGAGTCTTGGAGTATCATTCAGCGAGTTGACCAGCATGCCTACTCCGCCTCACATGCATACTACCAGTCCATCTACAGCAGCTCCAGCTATCATGACTACTCAGAGGCTCCCCTCGTCTGTTGCCTCGTCAGATCCTATGACAGACATACTTGTAGCTTCACAGGCAACACTAGCCCCAGCTCAGACCTAGACCGCTTCAGCAACACTTCCTGCTTCAGAGGGTCAGTCAGTTCAGAGCTTAGGGTTAGATGATGATGGCGCCTAGTTCCATCTTGCTCCATGTACTTCAGCGCCTGACTCGTCCGCTGCAGCCCCACCGTCCGACCCTTAGGTTTTGGTGTTTGACGCCAAAGGGGGAGAGGGTTTGAGTATGTAGACTTAGGGGGAGCGAGTTTCAGGGGGAGCTAGTTATCTAGTATTAGCTTATTATATACATTTGGAGTTTTATTTGTGTGCTACACTATTACTTATGCATTCGTGTGTTTACTTTTATGCATACTATTATATATATGTGATAGTGCTATCCACGTGGTTGTGATATTTGACATGTGTGACTTCTACTTTGCTTTATCTATATGTCATATCACTTGTGTAATGCTCTTTTGCTTTTGCTTCCACGTTTATACTTCGAAGCAAATGAGCTTTGTTATTTGTACTCATGCTTAATTCATATCCTTTGAGTACATTGTGATGGCTTGGGTCATATAAGCTTGCCTAACTCTTGTGTTCTTATTGACAAAAGCTTATATGAATCAAGCCCGTCTAAAAACCTCACTCCATAACATACTCGAGGTGGTATTGTCATCAATCACCAAAAAGGGGGAGATTGAAAGCATCTAGGCCCCTAGTTGGATTTCGGTGATTAATGTCAATACAAGATTACTATGACTAACGTGTGTTTTGCAGAGGCAATTAAGTTAGGTCATGGTAATGGAGATCGATTGGGCAATCAAGGTTGTCATGCCCCTACGATGGAAATCGTTTTGGTTTTTAAAGGATGGACGACAAGGTTAAGGATAACTAGTTCTAAGTGTCGATCGGAGTTGGAGAGACACTTAGAGTAGTTTAGGACTTTGTTTTTCCTTTGGCCGTACTATTAAGGGGGGTATGAACGGGTAGCTTGACCGAGTTGAGTCTAGTGAGTTAGGCGTGGTGCACACTTGTTAAAACTAGCTCTAGGTAGCTCCTATGAATGCCTAAGATCCTTTGGAGCAAACTTCATTCACATATGTTCGAAAGTTGGAAGTGAATGGAGGGTCAAACACTGACCGAATGCTGGCTCCGATGCGACCGGACGCTGGCTGCAGGGTCCGGTCAGTTCATTTAACCGTGAAGAACAAGTCTGGTGTGACTGGACGCTGGAAGGTCGTGTGACCGAACGCTGAGGGCTAGCATCTGGTCGACTCCAGTAAGAGTCTAGACTTGGAAAAGAGTGACCGGACGCGTCCGATCAGTGGTGACCGGACCCTGAGTATCCAGCGTCCGGTCATTTACAGTAAGCATCCAAGAGCGACCAAACGCGTCCGGTCGGTACTGACCGGACCCTGACAGCGTTCGGTCATCACTTGAAAACTGTTCACGGGTTGAACTGACCGGAGCGTCTGGTCAAAACGATCGGAGCGTCCGGTCATCCCGTAGAAGCTTATAACGGTTCGTTTTTCAGGCTGCCTTATAAATAGAAGCTCCACTCGTGAGTGGAGCAACTTTTGCTCATTCCAACAGCTGAGAAACATGTTTGTGAGTGCCAAGAAGAGCAAGGTCCTAGTGAGGTGTTTGTGATTTGAGAATCCAAGAGAGTAGCCTCACTAGCAAATCAAGAGTAGCAAAGTGTGCATCCATCTTCTCATTAGGCTTCGTGTGGTCAAGTGAGAGTTCGTGCTTATTACTCTTGGTGATCGCCATCACCTAGATGGCTTGGCGGTGATTGGGAGTTTGGTGTTCACCCTGCGGAGCTTGTGGGTGACCCAACTCAAGTTGTGAGCGGCTTTGGGTGATTCACCGCGACGGAGTGTCGAAGAATCAACCCGTAGAGAGCACTTGATCCTTGCGCGGATCAAGGGGGAGCTACACCCTTGCGCGGGTGCTCCAACGAGGACTAGTGGGGAGTGGCGACTCTCTGATACCTCGGCAAAACATCGCCGCGTTCCTTTCTCTCTCTATTTACTTTGAGCACTTACCTTGAGTATTTACTTTGAGCAATTCAATACTTGTTTTACATCCATAGAATTGCTTGCTAGAGTAAGTTTGGAACATAGGTTGCGAGTTCTTTGTGCATTAGTTTAATAGAAACACTTTTCTAGGCACAAGGGGTTAATTGGGCTATCCGTAGGATTTATTTATTGCAAGAGAATTTCGTATTAGCCCAATTCACCCCCCCTCTTGGGTATCTTGATCCTTTCACAGTGCACATGCTATAACAGTAACTAGATAACATACATGGTTGACTCTGCGCTAGCCTCTGCATGTGCCTACAGTGCTGCAGGTGAGCCATGCGGCGCCTGCACCTACAGCGGCTACAGTATCACAACAGGGGGCCTTTCGGCACCGCCTTCCCTTGCTGTATTCACATAAGGTAGCAGTAGATTATCTAACAATCTTCCTCTAATCCTACTGCTAACCCTTGTACCCCCTCCATGCCGATCATCTCCTTCAGCTCCGTGAGTCGAAGATGTCCGAGCGGCTTGGTGAGGACGTCCATGAGTTGTCGACCTGTTTCATTGAACTCGATGATGATTTGCCCTCCATCGACACAGCCCCTAAGGAAGTGGAACTTCACGTCGATATGTTTGCTCCAGTCATGCAGAACCGGATTCTTCGTGAGGGCGATGGCGGGCTGGTTGTCCACCATCAGTGCTGATGGGTGAGCTTCCACGCCGGTCAGCTCATCCAACAGCCGGCGTAGCCACATAACTTGGCACGCCGCTGTGGCTGCCACTACATACTCTGCCTCGCACGTAGATAGTGCCACCACCTTTTGTTTCAGCTACAACCATGAAATTGGGGCCGACCCGAGGAAGACAAGCACGCCAGAGGTGCTCCGTCACCCATCGATGTCCCCCGCCATGTCTATATCGCTGAACACAGGAAGCTGCAGCCTACTCCCGTCGGTCTTTGGGAAGATGATCCCTTGATCCACCATCCCCTTGACATAGCATAGTAGCCACTTCACCACAACCTAGTGAGCCTCTCTGGGATCCTCCATGAAGCAACTGATGTAGCCCATGGCGAACGCAATGTCTAGCCTCATGTGGACTAGGTAGCGCAGACCGCCGATGATGCTTCGGTAGAGTGTTGCATCCACCTTCGCCGCAGTGCTGGCCTTCGTCATCTTCAGCCACTCCTCCATCGGAGTCACGCATGGCTTACACTCAGCCATGCCACTCCTCTCCAATAGCTTGAAGGCATACGCGCTCTGACCGAGCGTGAGTTCCTCCTTCCCCTGTCTCACCTTGATGCCGAGGTAGTAGGAGAGTGCGTCGAGATCGCTCATTCAAAAATGAGCCACCATCTCGCGTTTGAAGCTATTGATATCCTCCGTGCGCGCACCGATGACGATCAGGTCATCCACATACACGCCGACGACGAGCTCCTCCTTCCCCCGTCACCACGTGTAGAGCGCGTGCTCGGTTGCGCACCTTTGAAACCCAAGCTCACTCAGCGTGGCATCAAGCTTGGCGTTCCATGCTCGAGGGGCCTGCCGCAGCCCATAGAGCGCCTTACGCAGTTGGAGCACTCTGTGCTCCTCTCCCTTAACAGCGAAACCTGGAGGTTGCCTAACAAAGACCGTCTCCGCCAGCTCGCCGTTGAGAAAGGCCGATTTAATATCCAAGTGATGGATGTGCCAGTCCTTTGCTACTGCCAAGGCTAGTAGCAAATGGACTGACTCCTTGTGCGCTGCTGGCGTAAAGACCTCCTCAAAGTCTATGCCCTCACGCTGAACAAAGCCTCGGGCGACGAGGTGCGCTTTGTGCTTGACAATGGCATCGAGCTCGTCCCGTTTGACCTTGTACACCCACTTCAGGCTGATCGGACGGCATCCTAGAGGTGTATCGACGAGCTGCCATATCTAGTTTTCCTCGATCACCTTCAACTCCTCCAGCATCGCCCATTGCTAGTTTCTGTCCCACTCGGCCAGCGCGAACGTGGGTGGTTCCTCTGCACTGACTAGCAGTAGCTCTACGTCATTGAGTAGCTAACCAGCAAGTCCTAAGGGTCCTATGCCACCGACGATGTCGTCCAGCCTACGGAACTGCACCTCCTCACCTTCGTGGTAGGCGTCCATGAACTCAGTGATGTCACTTGGAGGTGAGGCGAACTCGATTGGTGTCGATGGAGTTCCCTATTTCGCTGAAGTGCCCAGCATAGCACCTTGAGTGCTCGGCACCCTGGTTGCAGTGCTCAGCACTACTTCTGGACAACTCATCATAACTCCTGTAGTGTTTGGCCACATAATAGGAGTGCCTAGCCTTAGTCTTGGAGTGGTTGGCACCACTGCAAGATGTCTTGGATCCGCCATGGGAGTGCTCGGCACCCGTCCTAGAGTGGTTGCCACCACTGCAGAACCTCCCGGCATCACTCCTAGCATGCTCGGCATTCCTCTCGAAGTGCTTGGCACTGTCCCAGGAGTGCTCGGCTCTACCGCTAGAGTGCTCGGTTCTCCTCCCGGAGTGCTTGGCACCTCTTCCCTAGCATCTCCACCACCGTGGATGACCAAGTGCTCAACGACGAAGGTGTTGGTGAAGCTTCCAGCTTCCCCTATGCTCAGACTGCTCTAGTCCCAAGCCGCTTCCTCATTGAACACGACATCGCGCAAGACAAGCACCTTGTCTCCGCGTGGGTCATAGAGCCGGTACACCTTGGTACCCTCCGCGTAGCCTAGGAACACCATCGGTGTGCTCCTGTCCTCCAGCTTTGTGAGGTTCAGCTTCATCTTCCTGACGTGGCCGATGCAGCCGAATGTCCGGAGGATGGACACGCTCGGCTTGCGCCCATACCAAGCTTCGAACGGCATCTTGCCCGTCAGGACCTTGGTCAGAGTGCGGTTGAGGATGAACACCGCCGTGGTCACCGCTTCCCCCCAGAACCTTGTCTGCATGCCTTTGGCCTTCATCATGGATAGGGCCATGCCGACCACCGTCTAGTTTCGTCGCTCCACCACGCCATTCTGTTGTGGCGAGTACGGCGCGGTGTGGTGTCACTCCACACCCTGATCCGCGTAGTATGCAGCAAACTCCACCGAAGTGAATTCGCCAGCACGATCAGTCCTCAGCACGTAGAGCTTCTTACCGCTCTCGGCCTCCGCGCGCATCTTGAACATTTTGATCATCGTCGCCGCTTCGTCCTTGCTCGTCAAGAGTTGCAGCCACATGTAGCGACTGCAATCATTCATGAGCAGGAGGAAGTACCGTCGACCACCGTTTGTAGCAGGCGTGATCGGCCCACAGAGGTCACCGTGAACGAGCTCGAGAGCGTCCTTCGCATGATACTTGACTGCCTTTGGGAAAGGTAGCCTCCTCTGCTTCTCGGCCAGGCAGCTGTCACACAGCTCGTCTCTGTGCTTGATGTGGGGTAGCCTTCAGACCATCTTCTTAGCCGACCAAGCGCGTCAAAGCTAAGATGTCTGAACCGAGCATGCCACATTGACGGTTCCTCGGAGTGCCTTGCCGCTAGGCACACCGGCTGCTCTACCTTCAGGTCAAGCAGGTACAACCAGTTCAGGGACCTCTTCACCTTGGCAAGAAGTCACTGCTCCCAATCCCTGATCCTCAGGACTCCGTCCTTGATCAGTACCTCGCTATTGCGCTCATCCAGCTGACCAATGCTGATGATGCTGGAATGTAGCTGTGGGATGTAATATACATTCGTTAGCGCGCGGTGCTCCCCGTTCTGGCATCTGAAGATAATGGTGTCGCGCCCTTGGATAGCCACCCTTGAGCCATCACTAAACTTCACCGTACCGGTAACATCGTCGTCGAGCTCGGAGAATGATTCCTTGGAGCCCGTCATGTGGTTACTGGCACCAGAGTCTAGATACCACCGCTGCTCCTGGTCGGCGCCCACACATCCGAGGTGGACTTGGGCGCGTGGTTCGTCGAGGTTGATAGTCTTTAGGGCTTTCCCAGGTCCTTCCACCGTTATTGCCTCTTCCCTCTCCTCGGCCTCGTCGTCGTGCAGTGCATAGAACGTCGCCATCAGAATAGTGGCCTCATCCTCATCATCGACTTACGTTAGGTGAGCCTGAGCCTTCTTCTCCTGCTTGCGATTTGGGCACTCCCATGTCCAACGGCCCATCTTTCCGCAGCACTGACAGGCGTTGGGGTCGACCTGCTTCTTCTTCTTTGAAGAAGCCTTGCCACGGCGCTTACCATCGCCACCGCGGCTAGAGGAGGCTGCCTTCCTGGAGTTCCTCTGAGCAGCCCACTCCTCTTCTGCCAGTAGGAGTTTCCCGCTGTCCTTCGTTGCTGTCGCCTGCTCTAGGCGCTCGTCCACCGTCCGCAGACGGCCTGCCACATCCTCAATGGTGAGGGTGGACAAGTCTAGCATCGTCTCTATAGAGAGAGCGATCTGGATGTACTTTGTCAGCATGGAGTGCAGGTACTTGGAGACCGTCTCCTCTTCATCGATGGTGATGCCATGGCTCTTCAGCTTGCTGATGAGGGTCTGCAGGCGAAGAGATAAGTCCTCCACCGTTTCACAATCCTTGAACTTGAGGTTGGCGTACTCCTGCTTCAGAAGCTGGGCCGTCGCCTTCTTTGTGCAGACGGAACCGACGCGCATCGCCGCAATAGCCTCTCACGCCTCCTTAGCCGAGCTCTTCGCCCCCAACGGCTCCCTGTACTCCGCCGGTACAGCAGCGAGGATAGCCTCCAATGCTGACATGTCATCCTCCTCATTGTCGGTGCCCTTGTCAATAGCATTCTAGAGCCGTCGTGCTCTGAGCTTACCTTAATGGTCACCGACCACTCTCCATAGTTGGTGTGAATCAGCGTCGGTCAACTGGTGCCGCTGACCTCCCGCACCGTGCGAAGAACGACCTCCGGTCGTGGCTGGGTAGCCACAGCAGTGCCACTGCTGTCGCCCATCTCCGAACCGTTCGCCATCGCCAGCGATTAGTCTTGCGACGACGCTTGTACGGCTCTGATACCACTTGTTGGCCCACAGGATCACCGACTCAGGTGAGTGAACCACTCACCAGTCTTGCCAAGCACCCGCTAGTGTTGCCGAGCACCCACTAGCCGTGCCGACCACGAACAAGCATTGTTCGTCCCCACACACTATGACTGGAGCTAGAAGAAGAAGGGAGAACAGAGGATGCACACACAATACAAGACACCAGCGTTGGCCGAAGCCCTGTCTGTGAGATGGCAAATCTAAACTCTTTTTACTGAGTTGCCGTGGTAGTCTATTTATACAACTCTATCCATCTAGTACTAGTACAACGCACATGTTGTAACAGTAACTAGATAACATACAAGGCTGACTCTGCGCCGACCTCTGCATGTGCCTATAGTGCTGCATGTGAGCCGTGCAGCGTCTACACCTGCAGCGACTATAGTATCATAGTATGGGGTCTTTCGACGTCGTCTTCCTTTACTATATTCACACAAAATAGCAGTAATTATCTAACATCGTCTCCCTTCTGGCCCCGATCCCTGGCCGCTGGCAACAGGCCCCTTGGGGTGGGCGGATCTGTATGGTTTTCTACTTCTAGAATTCATCATGCAGGCGCAAGTGACAACGGTACGGGAGATTGAAGACGGTGAGGAAAGAAAACTATTTTATTTCACGGAAGCTAGTTCCAAGTATATGAACCGGTTGTATATATATAGAAGTGAGTCCACAATGTATAGATATATAGGTCCTATGTGCAACAATTTCTAATCGCGTGACGGCGTGACCCTCTCTTGTTCACACCTCCGTGACTTTGTTACTAACTGTCGGTCCAAATCTGTCACCACCATGACTTTTTAGTTTTATACTGATATAAGGTCGGTCCAACTTCAAATCCACCTGTGAATGGGTGGTCCAGTGATAGACTGGTCTAATGAGATACTACCCATTAAGGTTTAAACCTTAGTGTTGTACATTTTTTTCTAAAAATTTTTGTAGAAAATTTGGGATACACACTTGTGTGTGTGGAGGCTATATGGACGTGCACGCGTGTGTTTGAGTGTGACGTGCGTGGATTGTGTGCCTTCAAGTTTTATCTGATAAAAAATTTCAAATCCACCTGTCAGTCACAGACAAACATACTCGTGAAGGGGGAAAACCTCAGGCTTTGGAGCATCTCCAACAGATTAGCCAAATTATTTTTTAAAGCTAAATTTAGCTATTATTAAAAGAAAAACGTCTTCAACAGACTCTGTAAATGACTCTCCAAATTTAGTAGCTCTCCATCCCACCTTATTCGCTCTCTAGATTTAGATAGCCTACCTCACTAACTATCTTTTATAGAGTCTGTTGGAGTACTATAATATTTTTTTTGTCAAATCTATTTTAGAGAGTAGCTAAATCAGTAAATTTAACCAGTCTTTTTGGCTAATCTCTTGAAGATGCTCTAAGCAAAGTTAACGTTGTATAAATTTGTTTTTTTAGTTAAGACTTGAGAATTGTTGGGGTACATGTGGCCTTTTCTCTTCCCAATTAATTATTTTTATCAGTTTTAAAAACAAGATTTTTAGCACTCACTTTTTAAAGTTACTGGAGATGCTCTAGGAGTCGCCGTCTATCTGCGTCATCAGTTTACGTATCACGTGGCCACTTAGATACCATGAATTCTGTTGTGGTCCAGGTCCAATCTTCTATGGGAATCTCATGAGAAAAATCCTGGGGAGAATACAAAGAAAAAAGGAAGTCATAAACTCCAGATTTCTCACAAGCAATGAGAACAACATACTTATACCAATGAGATAATTATTTACATCTGTCGTCATCCTTGCATCCTCGGTTTGGTGTAGTGGTTGGAGAAGAGGCTCAGCTATTTTTTTAACCAAACCCAGCAGGAGACATACTCATTATTTATATTAAAAACAAGAAAAAACTAGAGTACTAGACTGGATATTACAACAGAGCAACAAGAACCCTGAGTGTGGAGCAACGGAAACGGTCAAAACAAACAAGAAAGCCAACATCGATGGACCAGAATTGCATTCACATATACTCGTCCAGGTGAAAGCCAACTGTTGATATTTCTTAGGCTTAAATGGAAAAAAAAAATTCACAAGCGCACACAATGAGATGTAGCATTTCACCTAAGAGTATTCCAGGGTATCATATTTATATCTTCAGAAAAAGCGTATAGCTAAGAGGACTGATTGATATGATTTTTAGTAATAGTGCCACCATCAGTTACCCGACTCTAGATGGGGGTAACGATAATAAACGGGTAATGACACACGAAAGAATAGAAGAGTATTGAAGAATATACGGCGTAGCTAGTGGGAGAACTGTTGAACATTTGGTCAATTTACGACTTATATTAATCCATAAATACGACTTAAACATAGTAACAGTACCACTAACCATACTGTATCAGCACCACTACTGCAGATAGTATTTAACAGTGTAGCAACCAAGTGCGCTAAAAACGCTAATAGAATAGCATATGAACAATAGCGCACAGTGGGATTAGATTTATACCCTAGGGTGGGACTGCCGGTACCCGCGGACAGTGAGCCACCATCTTCTCCGTCGTTGGTGTTGGTGCGGCCACCAGTCCTCCTCGTGTCCACCATGTTGCAGAGGAGGTCGCGCCGGGAGACTCCTGCAGGTGCGGTGTCGGAGCAGTGGCACGGAAGCTCCTGCAGGTGCGACGTCGGAGCAGTAGAACGAGACTCTCCCGTCAGGAAGCAGAAGCCCCCGAACAAGAAACTGCAGACGGGGCAGCAATCGCGCCGGGAAGCCGGCGCTCCCAAAAACTTGATTCCCTGCCTACCCGTGCAGGTACGCTTGACGGGGGAAGTTCCGGAGGCCTGCTACCGAAGCTCCCTGTGCGCGCAGGGAACTCCGGTCGGAGATGCAGACGAACAGCTCAGTGCTCAGATGTTGCGGAGAGGAGGAAGAGGAAGAGTCGGGTCTCGCATACCTGGAACAGGGGCGCCCTCCCCTCATTATAGCCGCGCAATTCCCCATCTGTCCGTTAGGCCCTATCGGGGGACTGAACCTGGACAGGGTGGTTGGGCGTTGGGAGTTAGCTGCGGCGGCTAGGGTTTTGGTTGGGCCAAGCGACAAAACCAGGCCAAACCAGGCCAGGCCAGGCCAGGCCAAACCAGGCCAGGCCAGGCCACGGCCCGGACCGGCCCGGCGCGGCGCGGCGCGGCGCGGCTCGGCGGCGGCGGCGCGCGCGTGTGGCCTCCCGGTTCTTCCTCTCAACTTGTCTATGTGAGAGTCCTAAAACTCACTATTTAAGTTGATAACCTTTTTAGTGAATTTCCCATATGGTACTAATCACTTTTCCACTTAACAATAATTGTGGGCCTTTGAAGTTTATTTGATTAATTAGAATAAATAATGGGCCTAGCCCAAATTAATCTAACAATCCCCACCAAACTTCAGAAGTCCACAGTTAATGTCTTCAGATCTGAGCTTGTTTGATATACCAGTGTTTCGATGGAGACTGTTAAGTTGAACATCCATCTAGAAAAGGATTTTACACTCATTTACAACTGACCAATGGACTATGCCTTGAATTGACAGTTTTGTGCAAAGTGAGGCTCACTCGATTCCTTTACTGATATTAGGCTGCCTGTAGCATCCCCTCTGGTTGGAGCATATAAGTCATACTCCTGGCCTATTCATGAGTATCTAGAGATCACCCAAATCTCATAGATTGCGACTAGCAATCGAACTCACATAGGTGTGTTCCTTTAAGATGCCCTGTAGGCCGACATCTTTGCTTCTCATTAAGCCACTCGGATCACATTGAGGCATTTACCAACCTGCCATACAGATAGGAAGAGAAGTGCATTACTCAAGAGATTGACCTTTATTAAAAAGGGTCTCTTCCCTCAGTCTACCCATAGCTTGTTTCACCATCCTAATTTACGGGATCTTCGATCACATAGGACAGGTTGCCACCACGATAGAACTTCATGTGGGTCTCAGTCCTATCTCACTCGATGCACTATCTATCACATTACGCGATAGTCCCTTAGTAAATTGATCTGCCAGATTTTTAGACGTATGGACATAGTCCAATGCTATTACTCCAGAGTTTCTCAATTTTTTGACAGATTTTAACCGCCGCTTTACATGCCTAGTGGTCTTCATGTTGTCCTTTGAACTGTTTATCTTGATAATTACTGTTTGGTTATCACAGTTCATAGAAATTGCGGGCACAGGTTTTTCAACCACCGGCAAATCCATAAGGAGCTCACGGAGCCATTCAGCCTCAACAGTAGCGGTATCAAGTGCTGCAAGTTCTGCTTCCATTGTTGACCTTGTTAAGATGGTCTGCTTGCAAGACTTCCAGGAAACAGCGCCACCTCCAAGTGTGAATGTATATCCACTTGTGGCTTTTAACTCATCAGCATCAGATATCCAATTTGCATCACAATAGCCCTCGAGTACCTTCGGGTACCCCGTATAGTGAATGCCAAAGCTCGACGTTCTCTTTAGATAGCGCAATATTCTTTCAAGAGCACGCCAGTGATCATCTCCCGGATTTGAAACAAACTGGCTTAATTTGCTCACAGCAAATGAGATGTCAGGCCTCGTTGCACTAGCCAAGTACATTAGCGAGCCGATGATTTGGGAGTATCTCAACTGATCCCTCATTATTCTTCGGTTCTTTCTCAGGATCACGCTTGGATCATAGGGAGTGGACACGGGCTTGCAGTCACTATAACCAAAGCGACTCAGTACCTTTTCCACATAGTGAGTTTGTACAAGTGTTACCCCACCATTTTCTCCCCTTAGAAGTTTGATGTTTAGTATCACATCAGCCACTCCCAAATCCTTCATGTCAAAGCTCTTTGACAGAAAGTCCTTGACTTCCTCAATCACATTGAGGCTTGTCCCAAAGATTAGTATGTCATCCACATACAAGCACAGGATTACTCCTTCTCCCCCACCATAGTGGTAGTACACACATTTGTCGGCTTCATTCGCAACAAAACCAGCAGATGTCATAGTTTTATCAAACTTTTCATGCCATTGCTTAGGTGCTTGTTTTAGGCCATACAAAGACTTCAATAATTTACACACCTTTCCTTCTTGACCTTCTACTACGAAGCCATCAGGCTGATCCATGTAGATCTCCTCATCTAGCTCCCCATTTAGGAAAGCCATATTAACATCCATCTGATGAACGAAAAGACCATGAGACGCAGCCAGGGCAAGCAGTACTCGGATTGTGGTCAATCGGGCCACTGGTGAATAAGTATCAAAGAAGTCCTCGCCTTCTTTCTGGGTATAACCCTTAGCCACAAGCCTTGCCTTGTACTTTTCAATCGTACCATCAGGCCTAAGCTTTTTCTTGAACACCCATTTACATCCTACAGGCTTGCACCCGTAAGGACGATCAATAATCTCCCAAGTTCCATTGGTCATAATTGAATCCATCTCACTTCGCACTGCTTCCTTCCGGTAGTCAGCGTCGAGAGAGGAAAATGCCTCAGCAATGGTGCTTGGAGTGTCATCCACGAGGTATATAGTGAAATCATCACCAAAAGACTTTACAGTCCTCTGTCTCTTACTCTTTCGAGTAGCTCCACTATTATCCTCCTCTGGATTCTCAACACATGTTTGTTCAAGATGTTCTGTTGGCGCCACGGGGGAATCAATAGGTTTTTGACTAGATGTGCTAGGTTCATTTCCTCTCATAGGAAATTCATTCTCAAAGAATGTAGCATCTCTGGACTCAATCACTGCACCAACATGCATGTCAGGTACTCCAGAGCTTACAACTAGGAATCTATAGCCGATGCTGTGTAAAGCGTAACCGAGGAACACACAATCTACAGTTTTTGGTCCAAGTTTGCGCTTTTTGATGATTGGCACATTCACCTTGGCCAAGCATCCCCAAGTGCGTAGGTATGAGAGAGTCAACCTTTTCTTTTCCTATTCCTCGAATGGTGTTACTTCTTTATTCTTTGTAGGAACTCTATTCAGGACATGACATGCCGTCAATATAGCCTCACCCCACCATTCGTTGGAAAGTCCCGCAGTGTCTAACATGGCGTTAACCAAATCAGTTAGAGTGCGATTCTTTCGTTCGGCAATCCCATTGGATTGGGGGGAGTATGGAGGCGTCCTCTCATGAATAATTCCATGTTCCTCGCAGAATGAATCAAACTCATGTGAAAAGTATTCTCCCCCACGGTCAGACCTCAACCGTTTGATTTTTCTTTCCAATTGGTTCTCTACTTCAGCTTTATAGATTTTAAAATAATGCATTGCTTTATCCTTTGTTTTTAGCAAGTACACATAGCAAAATCTAGTGCTATCATCAATAAGAGTCATGAAATATTTTTTTCCTCCTTTGGTCAATACACCATTCATCTCGCACAGATCAGAATGAATGAGATCTAGCGGCGCCAAATTTCTCGCCTCTTTCACAGCCTTGTGAGGCTTGCGAGGTTGCTTCGCTTAAACACAAGCATGGCACTTAGACCCTTTGACCAGATCGATTTTAGGGATTAATTTTAAACTAGCTAAGCACGTCATACAACCAACATTGATGTGACAGAGTCGGGAATGCCAAACATTAGACTCATTATCATTTCTCACATGGTTCACAATTTTATCACAAGAATCCATCAAAGAGAAGCGGAACAAGCCTCCGCTTTCATAGCCTTTTCCAACAAAGGTTCCATACTTGGATACAACACATTTATTGGACTCAAATACAAGTCTAAAGCCATCTCTACATAATAGAGATCCACTAACGAGATTCTTCTTGATGGAGGGGACATGCTGCACGTTCTTTAGCTGCACGATCTTTCCCGAAGTAAACTTCAGATTGATCGTACCAACACCAAGTACAGCACATGCGTACCGTTTCCCATCAGCAAGGAGCAACCTCTTTGTTCCTGATAAGAAGAAAACAAAGAAACATCAGAACAAACATGAATGTTAGCACCCGTGTCAACCCACCACTCAGGCGGGAGACAAACTGAAAAAACTGTAGGTAGATGATTACCGTACCCAGATCCTCTAGATTCGCTAACAACCATGTTTGCGGACTTCTTCTGCTTGTCCTTGCAGTCAGGGCACTCTTTTGCCCAATGGTCAGATGCACCGCAGACAAAGCAAAGGCCCTTTTCTTTTTCCTTGCCCTTCTTCTTAAAAGTTGCAGCTTTAGGCTTGACTGCAGGCCTGTTTTTCTTCTTCCTCTGTGCGGCATGAAAGTTCTTCTTTTGCACCAGATTGGCGCTAGAACTTTCCTCATGCGCTTTCTTGCCATGAGTGTCCTTTGCCCTAGCATTCTCCTCCACACCAAGAGTAGCAATGAGATCAGTCACACTGAACACTTGCCTCCTGTGCTTTAGAGTAGTGGCAAAGCTCGACCAAGTAGGTGGCAGCTTAGCGATGATACCGCCGGCCACAAACTTGTCAGGCAACTCACACTCATTGTTCTGGAGTTCCTTTGCCAGCATCTGTATCTCATGAGCCTGCTCTACTACAGATCGGTCATCGACCATATTGTAGTCATAGAACTTCTCCATGATGTACAATTCAGTGCTAGCATCGGCAACACCGAACTTGGCCTCAAGTGCATCCCACATGTCCTTGCCAGTGTCCATATCCATGTACACTTGCACCATGGTTTCAGCTAATATGCTGATGAGACCCCCCTTGAACAAGTTATCTGCCTCATTGAACTTAATCTCCTCCTCGTGAGAGAGAGGAGGTTCAATGCGCTTGGAGCGGACACGCCACACTTTATAGTTGGATCCATCATCTTTCAATGGTGGTGGTTTTAGTGACGCAGCAAAACTAGCAGCCGAAAATGACCTATCAAGTTTTTGGAGTGTTGAACATTTGGTCAATTTACGACTTATATTAATCCATAAATACGACTTAAACAATAGTAACGCTAAAAACGCTAACAGAATAGCATATGAACAATAGCGCACAGTGGGATTAGATTTATACCCTAGGGTGGGACTGTCGGTACCCGCGGACAGTGAGCCACCATCTTCTCCATCGTTGGTGTTGGTGCGGCCACCAGTCCTCCTCGTGTCCACCATGTTGTAGAGGAGGTCGCGCCGGGAGACTCCTGCAGGTGCGGTGTCGCAGCAGTAGCACGGGAAGCTCCTGCAGGTGCGGCGTCGGAGCAGTAGAACGAGACTCTCCCGTCAGGAAGCAGAAGTCCCCCAACAGGAAACTGCAGACGGGGCAGCAGTCGCACCGGGAAGCCGGCGCTCCCCAAAAACTTGATTCCCCGCCTACCCGTGCAGGTACGCTTGACGGGGGAAGTTACGGAGGCCTGCTACCGAAGCTCCCTGTGCGCGCAGGGAACTCCGGTCGGAGATGCAGACGAACAGCTCAGCACTCAGATGTTGTGGAGAGGAGGAAGAGGCGGCTAGGGTTTTGGTTGGGCCAAGCGGCCAGGCCACGGCCCACGGCCCACGGCCATGGCCCGGCGCGCGCGCGCGGGCGGCGCGGCTCGGCGGCGGCGGCGCGCACGTGTGGCCTCCCGGTTCTCCCTCTCAACTTGTCTATGTGAGAGTCCTAAGACTCACTATTTAAGTTGATAACATTTTTAGTGAATTTCCCATATGGTACTAATCACTTTTCCACTTAACAATAATTGTGGGCCTTTGAAGTTTATTTGATTAATTAGAATAAATAATGGGCCTGGCCCAAATTAATCTAACAAGAACAACGAGTGACTACAAGGTTCCTACAGTACGTCTACTACTAAGCACAACTCTAGCTAGTATGAAACTATAGAGATATATAACTAAGCCAAGAAATAGTAAGCTAGGATTCGAGAGCACTTCGGGTACAGCCCAAACACCAAGAGAAAGGGATGAGAATGGTTGATAGATATAGAGTGCAATTGAACCCTACGTTTTAATAACTAACCAAAATATTATGGAATATATAAGTTAGACAGGGCTATCACCACCTACTAATTACCAC
The DNA here is from genome assembly GCF_019320115.1 of Miscanthus floridulus. Taxonomy (NCBI): domain Eukaryota; kingdom Viridiplantae; phylum Streptophyta; class Magnoliopsida; order Poales; family Poaceae; genus Miscanthus; species Miscanthus floridulus. Next base: position 45,547,660 of record NC_089583.1, on the reverse strand, counting down.
AACTATCCATGGGGCTAGCCACAGTCTAAGGTACCCAATAGTATAAGCATCACGCTTATATTATACGATACTACTTTAATCCCATGAAAAAAGATCAGACTAAAGCATTCACAAAGGAACGAAGAACCATGCTATGACACTGAGATAACCAGTTATACTAAACAAGGCTTCAATTATAACACTACGGTCTAACTAGAGATCAAGACTACTACACTAGTTAAGTAATACTTAAATGAAGTACTTCACAATGCATTTTTTCTTTTCTGAAAAATAAATAGAGTGGTTCTGACCTCAGGCGATTTATGAAGGAGACATGCATCTTAGGCCTACTTTGGATGTTAAGAATCTGGAAAATCGGATTCTTTTTCCATTCCACTATGAATCAAATCAATAGTAATTTCATTCAAATTCTAATATTCCTGTTTGGATATCTGGAATGTAGCAGAAACCCTTGATTTCCCAGTTGCAGTACAACCTATGAAAGAGTTGTCAGATTAAATTCTTCTTACAAAATCCAAACAAGATCAAGATCCTAATAAAATACTACAGATCAAGGTAAGAAAAAAAAATCAAATGGAATAATATAGTTCTACTTGCAACTAACAGCACAGACAAGGAATTTGCCAAAAATAGAGGACAAAAGGCAGACTTTCGTGGAGGGAAGGTCCCGACGGCGGTGAGGGAGTAGCCTAGGTTTGCGGCATGGCATCAGTGCGCAACGGGGGCAGAAGGTCCTGGCGGTAGTGAGGGAGCAGCCTATGTTTGCCGTAGCAGTGCTGGACAAAGTTAAGCGCGATGGGAGGGACGAGGTTCAAGATCAAGTTCCATGCGAATTACAGGTTAGGGAGTAATTTTGGTGAGTAAAGATCTTGTCATTAGTTGGAATCCGTTTCCAATTCTAGGGGCAGCTAGCCAAACGGAATTCGGTGTGTTCTGGACCTAATTGATATTGATAGGATCAAAACAAGCTCATGAACCTTGCTATATCAGACATGACAAAGATACAGTACGACTGCATCATTCCAAAATCGAAAGTACAAGGGCAAAGTCACAGAAACATTACAGTTGCAGAACAGTTCACCACTGCAGCCACAATTCTGCGCTAGTTGTAATTTTCACCGCCCTTTAGAAGATATGCATGTAAACATAGGACTTGGACCTGAGCACCATCGCGCTATTCGCCACCAACTTGACGTTTCCAGGAGTCCTCCACAATAAGCTCGTCAACACTCCAGTCCTCGTAGCTGTGCCAAAACAATGCAAATAACATTTCAACTATATTGAATATAGATCATACATAAATGTTTGTCTCTAAATGAAGGAACCCACCTTCCATCTGGTAAATATCGCCTGATTGTGAATGGGATCTTGCGTGCTCTCAATTCTTTCATGGCAATCTAAAGTAGCACAAGCAAGAAGTATATCAATTCATCACATATAAACATATGGGTGGACTGAAACATTTCAATCACATAAGAGCTGACAGTTTGAGGTTGAACTGGTTTTAATTTTGTTTTGCCAAAGGCTTGGAGCTCAAAATATTTGCTCAATGGTGACAACTATTGCTATTATAAAACTGCATAAAATCTGCTTCCATAAAACAGCATACCATGTTTTGCCACGAAGGATTAATTCAGATGTAATTAAACCTTCTGCACTTTTTTTCATACGCCATTAATTGACTGATAATAGAAGTAACTTCATATATGGGTACAGGTACGGCATATTAAATGTACTTTCAAAATCATCATATTTTACTGAAAAACTTGCAAGAATGTGAATCGTTTATCCTAAACAATTGTATTGTGATAGAAATTAGAAATAGTAAGAATCTTTCAAGTCCAACAGGAATACAGAAATATAAACGCTTAGATAGAAAGCTATCACTTAATACATATATCGAAGAAACACAATCTTAGTAGAGACGTAAGAATGAGAAAAGACTTTATCCTTTCTAGCCACATGAATAAAACAAAAGGCTTCAAAATGAAAAAGAAATGGTATAACTACAAGCCATTAATTTTTAGCATATCAGCATGTAAAGAATAATCACTGTCTTCATTCATTAGTGCTCGATCTATAATGAATGAATGCTGTTAAAATACTTAACATGGTCAACAATATAATTAGGTTGCATACAAGCAATAGGAATAATGAGATCCCAAAGAAGAAAATTAATACTTCAGAATCATACTGGTAAGATGAAAACTGTCACTTTCATCAGCATCTGTATACTATCATAGCCTAGCAATGAAACAGAGCAAATTCCCATTCAACCAGCATGGCAGTATCCGTATGATAATTACTGGGTTCTGACTAGTTTCATCATAAAACACATTCATCTGTTGGCAGTTGGATACTTGGATGTAAGCTAGATTCACAAAAAAATGGACACTATCACAAGACAGAGAGTACATTATCTTTACACACTCAAGTACTCAAAAGATCCAATCATCCAAACTTTAATTCAGAAGGTGAAATGTTGATTACAAAAATAAAATACTTAAAAAGGTTGTGATCTTTCAATCAAAGAGAGCTATCTGTGGTATATGAAAACTAACAGCCAAAATAACTATAGAAGACAAGTTAATCTAGTGGGCCAGTCCCAGTTGCATGTCACACAACTTTACCTCAAGAGGATCAGTCTCCCCTTCAAGCTCAACCATAACTGGAGCGTTCATGATGTAAAGTAATTCACAATGTCAACTTAAGTTTACCTGAAGAATCTATATAATGGTATTATACACAGAAACGAAACATACCTAATCTGCAAAGCACGCGTATCAAGAATGTGTGCACGCTCATACTTTGTCATATACTTTGTTGTTTTGCGCGTGTGCTGTCTTTTCCTGTTCCTTGTCTTCAGCTTCTGCCCCTACCACATCATCAGGAGCGTCCTCGTTGTTATTCTCAAGCTCCTCCTCAGCCCCCTCCTGTTCATAAAAACTAAGTCAATCAGAATCCCTCCCTTTAATAAACACACGATAAAGTGAGCACTGAACAAAAACAGTTATGCACCTCAATCTCTGGCTCTGGGGGCTCATCCTCATACCTGAAACAAACAGGATTCTATATTATAATTTATATATGATGATCTACAGTTACAGAGTACCAATGGTTGGGTATAACAAGAAATCACATCAGCCAGCTACTTGCAAAAGGATAGTTGGACATTGTTCTGTATTCTGCCTAATATATATGTAGTCCTAATCATGATACATATATCTTCTGGTCATGTAATCAGTAATCACCCACACCACCCATGCTAGAGCACTCAGCATGGAAGTTCCCCTTATTTTCTATAACCAAAGAATACGCTTAAATCATAATTGCATACTGATTTCAGAGGACTTATCAACCAGCTGCAACAAGTAAAAAGGATTCATACCAAATAGTGTACCTAGCTCAAAGGGGGGCATGCTTTTTTTCGAAAATAGTAAGTTTAAATCATAACACATACTAATTTCAGAGAGGATTCTAGAGCAAGTATGTTATAAAAAAAAAACCCCAACCATCACCAAGGGACACATGTTTCAGACAACTTGTGAGCAACTAAAACTTTATAATTAGATAGCTACCAAGAAACATGAATCCATCTGAGCTCACACAAACATCCTATAACATTAAACAGTAAACAGAGATATTCCAAAACAAAAACAAGGACTAACGATTAGGTTGAGAAACTAACGATGAAGGATGTAGCAGACAAGTACAAAATTTTAAGAGCATAAACAGACAAATAATTTTCTTCACAGACCAAAGGTACAGCCCTTGCTCGGATAAAACCAAAGAGTAGCAACCAACAATCGCCTCAAATCAATTCAACAATCAAGGATTAAGTACAGAATAAGAATGGCCACCACCTTTCCACCAATCAGTATCATAATGAAACGTCTAACTCCAAGGAACTCTGCTACCATATCCATCCATATACCAGAAAACTTCAGTCCACATAATTCATGGACATGAAGAATGAACAATTAAAACTTCCCGATTTGTGATACAGAGTGTCGGGTACCATAGAACGGGGTACCCCGAGCGTACACCAAAAGGGTCACTTAAATCCCATCAACAACAAAGCTAGAGGGTAAGCCATGGGCTCATCACCGGCCCCGTCCGAGCCCACCAGGCTCTCCACCTCGCCTCAGGCCTCGCACGGGAGGTCTCGGCGCCCTGACGCAATCTCCGCCTCGCGCGAGGCCTCTCGCGAGAGATCTCAGCAAGGAGCCCAATCTCCGTCTCGCCCGAGGCCCCGTGCGAACAGCCTCGAATAAGACAGCTATTCTCCGTATCGCTCGAGGCCGGCTTGTCAACAACCCGTCGCTCCCGCCTCGACCAGTCTTCACGACAGCACGTCACGTCCTATTAATGTGTCAACCACTCCCGCGATCTCAGCCAAACGGCGGCTCGACACCACGGAGTAGCCAACGGGACAAGGAGTCGCATCAACACCATACCGACTGAGACAGGGCGCGGCGAGGATTACCGGCCACTGTATTCTGGCGCTGTGCCCACGATCAGCGCCCGCACTGTGCCCCGCAATCCCCGCCCCGGAGACAACGCGGCATGGGAAGTCTGGCTCGGGTCATCATCGCCTCCGAACCAGTGTACCAGATCGACCGCTCCCTCCAGGCCTCAGCACTCTACGCCAGGGTCTCGGCTATCTCGGGATTCACGTCTGCCGAGACCCCCCACCATGGTTCGGCCTCGGCACCAACAGAGCCTCGGCCTCGCGCACAGTCAATCCACAGCGACCTGCACGCTGACTGCCGCACCCGCTCCGAGGCAGCCCTGGAGCTCCCATGACGCACAGGATCGGATGTGACCAGCACGTCGCCCCAGCGCTCCAAGGACGGACCACTCCGACGACCACACCGCCACAGGAACGGGCTACAGGGCTCGGACACGCCGCCTCTGTTCGCATGACGCCGTATAGTTAGCACATGTACTACCCTTGTCCTCCCTTCAAACTATAAAAGGAAAGGACTTGGGCCATTTCGAGGGAGGGAGGAGACAGGTTCTCACGAAGAACAACACCCTGTAACACGCACACTTCCCTGCCGCTTGAAAGTAACGTCTCAAGCGGCCCACATCACTCCCCGCCGAGACTTGAGACTAGCTCCCTCTCTTACCTAGCTTATAACCCCCTACTACAAGCACTTCGGTGTAAGGAATACAAGATCAATCTCCCAGACTGGACGTAGGGCACGAATTGCCCGAACCAGTATAAACCTTGTGTCTCTTTGTATCACCATCCGGAATCGGGAACACGTAGAACAAATTCACTAGTTGGTTGAGGACCCCCGGGTCCAAAACACCGACAGTTGGCGCGCCAGGTAGGGGATCTCTGCGTGTCAGTTTTGTCATCCCAACAGGTTCCGGATGGCAGACCCCATACGACCGCTGCGTCTCGGCACGGTGGTCTGGTTTGGGAGCCTGGAGTTCATGTCTCTAGGGAATGAGTACGACATGGTACTTCTCACACCCCGAGCCCCGCCTGCCGATGACGACGTCACGCACCGGCAGCCCAGGCGCAGGCGGCGCCCGGGCGGCCGCTCTCGCCACGCTTGTCGGGCACGACACGAGTAGGATCACCCCGATGCTACGCGAACCCAGGGCGACTCGCCGCTCTCCGCCGGTATCCTACGACCAATTGTTGGCACAGGGTCCCTGGTTGGATATCTATCTAGCCTGAGCCTGGACAAGGGAAAAACACCGGTGGCACCCGGCGACGCCCCGACATCAACCTCCACTCCACCACTCCCTGAGGAGCCAACTCCGGCGGAGCAGAGCTCGGCGATGGCACTATCTCCTGTTGATGCAAAAGTGGATCTGCAAACACAAAGGGCTAATACCCGAATCGATATCCAAAGCGTGCCAGTCGATTTGACCTGTTAATCGACAAGGATGAAGATACGAGCACTTTGGTCCTGACAACAGCGATACGCCCGGAAGTCACGGCCAAGAGGTACTCACACGGAACTCGAGAATCGCCGAAGGTCGCACTGAAGCTATGCAACTCGCCGAATCAATGAGAACTCGTAAAAAGGAAAAATATGCAAATTGACGAAGTCGCCGAAAAGTAAGTAGATGCAAATAGGAGTAAAAATTGGTTTTGATATTGATTGATTATTTATTACATTGCCCCTCAATCTATATTTATACCCTGATCTAAAGAGACATAACCAAATACAACTAGGACACCAAGTCCATATCTAAGGAAACACGTGACTCTTACATGAATCATACTCTAACAAATATAGAAAAGGAAATCAACTCCTATCTATTTCCCTGTCCGCCTCAATTACGATGGAAATCTCACCGACCTCCTTTCCATCGGCATACTTCCTGTTTCATCGGCAGTAGTCTTCAAGCCTTCCTTCATCGGCATCGACAATAACATCTCCAACCTTATCGGCAACGCCCGAGTCTAAATCAACCTTTCCATCGATCACCACCATTCATCGGCAACCATCTTTACAAGCTGATTTTCATCGGCTGTCAGCGTATACAGTAACTTTCCTCCTGCCGATTAGCCCACTCTGATCATTTTGACACGTGCAAAAAACTGGTGTCAACACATGCCCCCCAATTTCGGAGTATAAAACCATTAATGCTCCGAAATTTACTCCAGATAACGTTTGCCTTCGCCCAATTACCGTAACTCATCCTTCAAGCCAAAACTTGATCTGTTATCAAATCTAATCAAATCTAATCCTGATTCACGCACCTCAGTAAATATCGCACAATTGCCAACCACTCTTGCCCTGATTATGGTTAAGATACCGAAACAATAATCCATCGGCAAGATCCTAACATAATAATGCCGCCATTTTCAGAATTAAAATATCCTGTACCGAGATCTCTTCCAAGTCATGATTACTTGCCATCAAATCATCTGTACAATCCCTTGATTATCGTGCGAACAGTTACCATATCCATCTGAACCACCTCGACCTACATGCGCGCGGCATAGAGATAAGTCCAGAATACCCCTACTCCAAGCGGCTTATAAATAGATTTCTCCGGAACGCTCGTCTTCTACCCTCAGACTCCAATCTTTGACATTCTCTCTTTCCGGCGGCGACTCCGACGAACAACTGCGCGACCTCAACCAACAAGAACTTTTCTCCAGCGTCAACCTCGAGTCTCCGGCTCGTGCCCCCATCTACCTCAAGATAATGGCAATCAACTTCGACGTCCCTGCGGTTCGTTCCACTTCCGTTACCTTTTACCTCGATTCCTCTGGTCTTTGCGAGTTCATACAGTTGGTAATTTTTTCTCTTTTCTTTTGTTCTTCGGATCCTCTAAACTTAGGAACTGCGCAACAAATTAGTTATTCCAACCGATCAGCCGCATGTCCAATGCCTAGGACCAATGGGCAACCCAGATCCAACTGATCTGATTAATGCAGAGGTTAACAGAATCCCTTTAGAGCCCAAAATTTCTCTCTGAATTTATGGAAAGATACATTCCGATCTTGGCCCAAAACCACCAAAGGGTGGAAAGATTGGTACTTGAGGGTCAATAGGTCGATGCAAGTACACTGGGCAGAACGGAAGCTAGACCAATGCATTAGGCTATCCTATTGCCGATATGCAAAAGAACGAGTCAATGATGATTGCAGCTGCTTACTTCTGGTCAGACACAACAAACACTTTTATGTTTGGACATGGCCCAGCTACTCCCACACTTGCCGATGTCTACATGCTCACTGGCTTGGATATTTCAACTGCCGATGAAGGCTCCATCTATGGCAGAAAATCTGAATATAGGGTGAATACCCGCAACATCGGCGGTTGGACGGGATACATTCAAGAATGCCAGAGAACCGGGACAGTTAACCAGAGGGAACATGCCACATTCTTGAATATGTGGTTAGAAAAATTTATCTTCTGTGGTCGATCAGTAGGACCAACCAACGCCTTCCTCCCCGCGGCTGAACTCTTGGCTAATGGTGTAAGGTTCCCTCTTGGCCGATACCTTCTGAGCTCCACTTATCATCTTCTTCATCAAGTGTCTCAGAAACTTTTGCTTGGCGAACCCATCGGCAACTTAGGAGGCCCGTGGTGGTTTATCAACATGTGGCTGAATGCCCATATGCACAAACGTTTGCAATGGGACTTCTTTGCCCAACAATTCCCACGAGAAATTGCTGAAGACCACGTGCTTGGGGACGAGGAATCGGCAACACGCTCACCCCTCAATTTTGGTGAAGCCATAATTGTCCTCCCTGGAACAGAGGCCAATGAAGACCAGATCGGCAGATTCTTCCAAAGCTTCTACAATGGTCTTTCTCGTGATCATAGGGCCTGGGTACCTTATATTGACGAAGAAAACAGATTCCCCCTTCTTTTCAACTTTGCCGATGACACTCTGAATCAGGATAATGAACTCATGATGGCCATCATTACTCCCAGGGCAATCCCAGTAAACACATTCGGTAGCGGGAAAAACACCAATATCACGTATGAATTTTACAACCCATCGGCAGTATCCCGTCAATTGGCTTTTGGGCAACTGCCAATCAAACTTTGTTTTGCCGATGTGATCAAACCCAGAGAAACAATCACCTGCGGAACAGATTGGAGCAGGGTAGTGCGACTCTCCCCCGATGCCGATACTACAGATGTCGATATATCCGTCTGGACGCCAGTATCTTTCATCACCGAATCATATAAGCAATGGTGGCGAGAGTGGAGGGAACAACTGTTTGCAACATCTGCTCACACATATCGGCACATGATCGACCCTGAATACGCCATTCCCGATGACGCAGTAAGTTTCTTTTAACTCCCTTCTGCTTTTTCCTTTCATATATCGGTAACTAACTTTCTCGTGACAGGTTAACAACCCAGCACCATCTATGAGCAAAAGTGGAAAACCCTTCGATCTTCGGCCTGTTTCCCCGATATCACCGATCGGCTACAACGCCCCCACCTTAGCTGCTTTGACTCACCAGAAGACCCGTGCCAAGACCATCACCTCCAAGTCCAAATTGGCTACAGCTAGGGCCACTCCATTGGCTGCTGCTACAACCCTGATCAAGGCATTCAAGGTAACAACCCTGTTTATTTCTACTCATGCCGATCACAAACTGTATTAACATTAATCATCAGGGTGTAAGAGCCGCTGCTGGATCGTCATCGGCAATTCCTCCGACATCAAGCACCACTACTTCTGACAAACCTTCAGAGGTATTCCTTTGATTTTACATTTTATCTGTTAAATATCATACCTTACACTTGTTTTGCAGCAACAAATGGGTACATCGGCAAGCGTACCAGATGTCCAAGCTCCACAACCAACAAGTGCCGATGCCCCCCTAGCCAACCGTTGCTGAGGCCCAAGCAAAGCGCAAAGCCTTAACAGATGCCGAGGCACAGCCAAAACGACAGAAGTCCATGCCGATCCCCACATCTGCCCCAATGTCTGCAATCCGGCCAGAATCAGTCGATGCAACTGAGCAAGCAGTTAATCCTCCTGTACAGGACATACCATCGGTCATCATACCCCAAGAGCCAACCACCGATGAGGCCACAGAGGATATCCCATCGGCAAGCTCAGCCGATCCTCCACACGGCATACTCTAGGCTGCTTCCTCCAGCCAAGTATAGGAAATTGCCTTGAAACAGGTAAGCCGATTGACCTAGTCGATTTATAATATTCATACTTATCCTTAACTGACCTCTTTTTCTTTTTCTCAGGAACAAGACTCCCCAAACAGCCTATTTTCCTTTGCCATTGACGTTTCTGACGATGATGGAGAGGAAACAAGTTCTTCCCTTGCACTGGGAACAATATCGGCAGAAATTAAGTCCAAGTTGGAAGCTCTCCTGAACTTGTTACAGCAGGATACCGCCCAACTGGTAGATGACTCGGACCCCGCAAAGGCAATTTTCAAAACAATCCGTGGCCAGGTCCCTGCCGATGTTGAAGAAGTACTCTTCCCAGCAGCCCATTTAGAAAGCCGCCAACTGCAATATCAACGGGCTGCTCAACGCATTGCCGATAGAGCAGCTCAGGCTCAACTCAAAGAAGAGATGCTACAACTGAAACAAATTGCCGATGAGAAGCACAAGGGCATCGGCAACTTGCAGACTTCGGGCGCTGAACTTAAGCAGAAAATCTTAGATTTATCGGCAAAGAAGATGGCTCTATTGGCTGAATTGAAAGAAGTCGAGGCAGCCTTAACTCATGCCCAACAAGAAGAAAGCCAGCTACCCAATGCCATCAAGGCCCTTCAGCAAGAAAGAGACATCCAGGCTCGCAAAGCCTTGGCCATGAAGAAAAAACTCAAGCCTGTGGAGGGTGCTGCCGATGAAGACATCAAAGAAATGAAGGAAGCCGACCAGATTCGCCTGCGTGCGATATTGGCTATCCAATCCTTGTTAAACTTGTAAATCTTGTCTATTGCATCGGCACTTTATGAGACATTGACATCCTTGTATAATTCTAGCCGATAGGACTGTTATCGGCACTTATACTTTTATGCATCCATCCAGATACTAGGGTAATATTTCTTTAAATATTTTCCATTTAATGCTCTAGGGAAACACAACCCCTTCGAGGGTTTCTAGAATATATGCGTTACCAGGAACAGACTGATTTATCCGATATGGACCTTCCCAATTAGGAGACCACTTTCCAAACTTTGAACTTTTAGTCCAATCGGTAAAATCAATTTCCAGACCAGATCTCCATCGGCAAACTCCTTTACCTTCACCTTCTTGTCATACCATCTGGCTACTCTTTTCTTATTTTCTTCGATGCTAACTAAAGCCCTTAACCGATGACCCGCCACATCTTCCAACTCATCCTTCATAAGAGTATCATAATCATCGGCTGTCAGCTGATTTTGAGAACGTATTCGCCTAGAGCCAATTTTAATTTCCCAAGGTAATACTGCGTCGTGTCCATATACTAACTGATAAGGCGTTACTTTGGTTGCACCATGACATGACATCCGATATGACCACAAGGCTTCATTTAATACTGTATGCCACCTCTTAGGATTTTCTTTAATTTTGCGCTTAATGAGTTTGATGATCCCTTTGTTAGAAGCCTCAGCCTGACCATTAGCTTGAGCATAATATGGAGAAGAATTTAAAACTTTAATTCCCATACCTACAGCAAACTCATCAAATTCTCCCGATGTAAACATAGTACCCTGATCGGTAGTGATAGTTTGAGGAATACCAAATCGGTAAACAATATGCTCTTTCACAAAATCGATCATATTAGCCGATGTCACCTTTTTTAAAGGAATTGCCTCAACCCATTTTGTGAAATAATCGGTAGCAACCAGAATAAATTTATGTCCTTTGCTCGATGGCGGATAAATCTGACCGATGAGATCGATAGCCCATCCCCGGAACGGCCAAGGTTTAATTATAGGGTTCATAGCCGATGCAGGCGCTCTTTGAACATTACCAAACTTTTGACACCCCTGACATCCTTTAAAATACTTAAAACAATCTTCAAGAATAGTCGGCCAATAGTATCCATTCCTTCTGATCATCCACTTCATCTTGAAAGCCGATTGATGCGCTCCACACACTCCTTCATGAATTTCACCCATCAAGCTTTTCGATTCATCACTGCTAACACATCTGAGTAAAACTCCATCTATAGTTCGATAATATAATTCATCATCGAGGAGCACATACTTGGTAGCTTGGAACCTTATACGTCTTTCAACCTTTTTATATGGATCCTTTAAATAATCGACAATCTCCTTTCTCCAGTCATCGGTATCGACCGCCGATGTTAGCACTTCCTGAATAGGCTGATACCCTGAAGCATGCTGAGCTAGTCGATTAGCCTCTTCATTATGCAGTCGAGAAATATGTTCAAGACGAAAATCTCTAAACCCTTTCAACAATTGCAAACATCTTTCATAATACGAAATTAAAACTTCACTTCGGCATTCATAAATCCCAGCCAATTGATTTATAACTAGCATAGAATCACCAAAGATTTCAACAGCATCGGCACGTATCTCCTTCAGCAATTCTAACCCTTTTATCAAGGCTTGGTATTCAGCCTGATTGTTTGTCGATGTAGCAACAATCGGCAATGAAAACTCATACTTCCTTCCTTGAGGTGAAATCAACACAATGCCGATACCTGCTCCTTCACCACATGTGGACCCATCGAAGAAAAGTGTCCAAGGAGCAACCTCCAGAGAGTCCACTGTATTACAATGCTGAGTGACAAAATCAGCCATAACCTGCCCCTTAACTGCCTTAGTCGATTCGTAACGTAGTTCAAATTCTGATAATGCTAAAATCCACTTGCCGATTCTACCACTTAATATCGGCATCGACAGCATATACTTGACTACGTCGTCTTTGCATATGACCGTACATTCGGCAGATAACAAATAATGTCTTAATTTGACACAAGAAAAGTATAAACACAGACATAATTTTTCGATGGCCGAATACCTTGTCTCAGCATCCACTAATCTTCTGCTCAAATAATAAATAACACGTTCTTTCCCTTCAAATTCTTGAATAAGAGCTGAACCGATAACGGTATCATCAGTTGACAAATACAACCTGAAAGGTTTCCCGTGTTGAGGTGGAACTAGCACTGGAGGATTTGTTAAATATTTCTTAATTTCATCTAGGGCTAACTGCTGCTCAGCTCCCCATACAAATTCCTGATCGGCTTTCAATTTAAGTAATGGACTGAAAGCCTTGATCTTACCCGACAGATTAGATATGAATCTTCTAATGAAATTAATCTTACCGATCAAAGATTGCAATTCGGTTTTATTGGCAGGAGCAACCACCTTGTTAATTGCATCAATAGACTTCCTACTGATTTCGATGCCCCGCTGATGCACCATAAAACCCAAGAATTGACCTGCTGATACACCAAATGCACATTTATTAGGATTCATCTTCAATCCATGCTTCCTTGTGCACTCCAGTATCTTTCGTAGATCGGCTAGATGTTTTGTGATATCTCCAGACTTAATCACTACATCATCAATGTAGATCTCCACTAATGTGCTGATGTATTCATGAAAAATAAAGTTCATAGCTCTTTGATAAGTAGCGCTGGCATTTTTCAAACCAAACGTCATGACTATCCACTCAAACAACCCTACATGACCTGGACATCTGAAAGCAGTCTTGGGAATATCTTCTTCAGCCATGAATATTTGATTGTAACCTGCATTACCATCCATGAAGCTGATAATTTGATGTCCGGCTGCAGCATCAATCAACAAATCAGCAGCAATCGGCATTGGATAGCCATCCATCGGTGTGGCTTTGTTAAGATTCCTGAAATCAATACAAACACGAAGTTTTCCATTTTTCTTATAAACAGGAACCACATTAGAGATCCACTCTGCATATCGACACTGCCGAATAAACTTCGCCTCAATTAATTTAGTTATTTCGGCCTTAATGTCAGGAAGTATATTAGGGTTGCATCGACGCGCTGGCTGCTGATGTGGCCGAAATCCAGATTTGATAGGTAACCGATGTTCAACTATCGATCGGTCTAATCCAGGCATCTCAGTATAATCCCAAGCAAAACAATCTTTATACTCTTTTAACAAATCAGTTATTTGCTGCTTACACTTGGAATCTAACTTAGCACTAATAAAAGTAGGTCTTGGCCTATCGCCATCACCAATATCTACTTCTACTAAATCATCTACCGATGTGAACCCTTGACCTAATTTTCCATCATCGGCAAACCTATCCATTAAAACTCTTCTTCGGAACCGACTGCTTGGATCGGTGGAATTTCATAATCAGCCACTCTAAGGAATTCTTTTTCCCTAAACTTCTCCTGATATGCATTTAGTTCGCTCATAAGTATCTGATTCTGCCGATGCGATGATATAAGAAGAATCACCAGGGACAAACTCAATCTTATCCCCAATCCACTGTACGAGGCATTGATGCATTGTAGAAGGAACACAACAATTAGCATGAATCCAATCCCTCCCTAGAAGCAGATTATATGCACCCTTGCCATTAATAACAAAGAACGTCGTCGGCAAGGTTTTGCTGCCGATAGTCAATTCAACGCATACTGCCCCTTTAGCCGGTGACACATTGCCTTCAAAATCCTTCAGCATCATATCGGTTTTGGCCAAGTCTTGATCTCCCTTACCAAGTTTCCGATACATCACATAAGGCATAATATTAATCGCAGCCCCTCAGTCGATAAGTATCTTAGATACAGGCTGCCCATCAACTCTGCCTTTCACAAACAAAGCCTTAAGATGCTGTCTCTCGTCATCAGTAGGTTTCTCAAAAACAGTCCATCATTGGATCTAGTGTCAACTGAGCTACTTGATCAGAGAGAACAACTTCTTCCTCATTATCAGATAGTGCCAAAAACTCCATCGGCAACATGAATACCATATTAACATCTATCGATGGACCCTTATTTTTGTGTTTTACCTGCCACTGCTGATGACCGGACCTCTCATTGGAGGAATTTTCCTCTCGGTATAAATCCTCTTGATGCTCACGTTGCATCCTTCTTTTCTGTGTCTTTGTCAGACCCTCTGGGCACCATCGAGGAAACTTGGTCTTCCAAACCGGCTGATAACAGGTCCCAGTTGATTCTACATGGCGTATATTAGGGTTCCCTGTAGAATATTTCTTCATCGGGAACTCTTGCGTTTGCCATCTCCTCAAGCTCCTCTTGATTCCTTGGAAAATATCCAGCGCGTTTACCAAGCCTTTCATGTACACTAAGTCTGCCCCCAGCCGATCATGCACTGATGCTCTGCCTCTGATCGGCTCATTGATAAATAAACCCTGATTGCCTAGGTTGAAACCTCCTTTCTGACCGATTGACCCCATAATAACCATTGCACTCAGGGCAATTTTCAACAGTTGGCAATTTAATACCTTCTTCCCAGCAATGGATGAAAAACGGGCACCTCCAATGATTTTTATGCCGATACCATTCTTCCCGACGTCTCTCTTCTTGCTGTTGTCGATATCGGTCCTTACGCTGACGCCAACCCTCCTGCTGCCTTCGATGGGTAATCACAATGCCAGGTCGAGGAGGGTTTTTGGAACTACTGCTTTCTCCCAGTAAACCCTTACTTTTTGCATCATCGGTAGTTATCTGATGTTGGGGATCCACTGATGCGTTTTTCTCAGCAGCCTCTGACGTCAATACCTTGGTCTTCCCTTTGGCCTCCAACATATTTGCTGAAAAAGGGTGTTGATCAATTTTCATCGGCTTCTGGGCCTTGGAAGTACCAAACTTAATTCTCCCAGATTCAATAGCCGATTGTAACTGTTGCCTGAACACCTTGCACTCATTTGTACTGTGTGAAGTTGCATTGTGTCCATTTGCAGTACAAGATCTTCTTCAACTCTTCTGCCGATGGGATCACATGATTAGGTGACAGCTTAATTTGGCCCTCTTGAAGCAGAAGATCAAATATCTTGTCGGCCTTGGTGATATCAAAGGTAAACTTTTCTGGTTCTTTCTGACCAAAGGGACAAGATATCGGCTTTTTATTCTTAACCCACTCAGCTAAGTCCGATAACTGGTTCTTCATCAGAATCAGAATCTCCTACGTCTTCAACAAATAATACTTTTTTACTCCAATTCTTTTTAGGTTCAAAAACCCTAGTATCTTGATCAGAGATCCTTTGCACAAGATGACTGAGGCTTTCAAACTCCTGAGAAGCATATCTGTCTTTAAGATGTGGCAATAACCCTTGGAAAGCCAGATCGGCAAGCTGCCGATCATCCAGCACCAGACTGTAGCACTTATTTTTTACATCTCATAGCCTTTGCACAAAGCTTTCTACCGATTCATCATTACGCTGTCTCAATTTTACTAAATCGGTAAGCTTCTTTTCATGGATTCTAGCAAAGAAATACTTATGAAATTATTTTTTCTAGATCAACCCAAGTAATAATAGAATTTGGTGGTAATGAAATGAACCATGTAAATGCCAATCCAGACAAAGATGATGAAAATAATCGAACTCTTAATTCATCTCTGCTAGCTGCCTCTCCACATTGAATAATGAAGCGATTGACGTGTTCCATTGTTGATGTATCATCTTGCCCAGAGAATTTAAGTGAAATCTGGTACCTTGTACCGATTTGGGAGAGGAATTAAATCATATGCAGGAGGGTATGGAGTCCGATAAGAATAAGTATTGACCTTGGGCTTTATCCCAAACTGATCATTCATAATTTCTGCTATCTTATCGGCCCAAAAAGCATCAGCCTCCTGCTGATGAACTGGCTGAATTTCTACGGGAGGTGCCTGCTGATATCCCTCCACATATCTTTGTGGCCCACGATCTCCAAGCAATCGGCATATTTGCCATTACTTATGGTCCATTAACCTGTTGGAAAGGATTCATCGGCTGAGCTGCCGATGCTTGATTCTGGAAACCAGCTTGCATATGACCTTGTTGAATCCCTGCAACCTGCTGATTTTGCTGAACTGTATGTTGAACAGGTAACTATCCTGACCAACCATTATTAGAACTCATCGGTACAAAACTTACCGATGGCTGGTAATTTGCTGACATTGTTGGATAATTATAACCAGCTTGAGGCATGAACTGAACCCTAGTTTGACTCATAGCAGGGAGCTTTCTGCTGCATCGGCAGTAAGCTTGCCGATGGACTTGAATTGGGTGTTTGAACCAAAGGCATCTAGGAAACCTCCTAGAGTTGGTTCCACAGTAGTTGCTGTGGCATATTGAGGCACTTGAGCCATCAGTGAAACAGCCGATGGTATAGGTAGCTTTTCCTACTGCATCAAACACTTAGGTAACCCAGGATTGAAAGTAGATGACTCCGGAGGCATACCATATCCCCACCAATTAGCAGGAATCTGGCTATTCTGAGACACAGGGCCTGACATAGCTGATGCCGATAGATCTGTATTAAGCTGAACTCGTCCTCCTGGTAGTACCGGATCTGATCGTATCGGTGTAGATTGAATATTAGGTAAGCCTATCGATACTGGAGGAGAAGTAACTTCTGTACCCACAACGGCCGAGGGAGCCGATGGAGTTTTGACAGATGCCGGCTCTGGTTGGTGATAGGCAGGCCCAACGTAATGCGGTGACGCTTTTCCTTCTTTGAGAGTTCAAACCACAGTATTATGAACAGTATTGGACAGCACATTGGAATGATTAATCAAAGCATGATTTACTGCAGAATTAACTATCTCTTGAAGTTTACCAGGATTGGAGTCAAAGGTAACCTACCGAGGCAATGGCAAATCTTGCTTCTGGATGACTTGTCCACTCTTGTTCAGGCTAAACGATTTCAGACAAAGCTGCCTGTATTCTTCTACAGCCTTTTCCATAGCCTGCCTCTGCTCTTCCTTAAGATCTTCTTCTAATACCACGATAATGTTCCCTGAATCGATCTCAGAATTGAACATATTGATCGGATTGATTGGTCCCACTGGGCGTGCCAAAAGATGTGTTGATGCAAAAGTGGATCTACAAACACAAAGGGCTAATACCCGAATTGATATCCAAAGCGTGCCAGTCGATTTGACCTGTTAATCGA
The DNA here is from genome assembly GCF_019320115.1 of Miscanthus floridulus. Lineage (NCBI taxonomy): Eukaryota > Viridiplantae > Streptophyta > Magnoliopsida > Poales > Poaceae > Miscanthus > Miscanthus floridulus. The sequence continues at coordinate 45,530,113 of NC_089583.1, read as the reverse complement.
CAAGGATGAAGATACGAGCACTTTGGTCCTGACAACAGCGATACGCCCGGAAGTCACGGCCAAGAGGTACTCACACGGAACTTGAGAATTGCCGAAGGTCGCACTGAAGCTATGCAACTCGCCGAATCAATGAGAACTCGTAAAAAGGAAAAATATGCAAATTGACGAAGTCGCCGAAAAGTAAGTAGATACAAATAGGAGTAAAAATTGGTTTTGATATTGATTGATTTTTATTACATTGCCCCTCAATCTATATTTATACCCTGATCTAAAGAGACATAACCAAATACAACTAGGACACCAAGTCCATATCTAAGGAAACACGTGACTCTTACATGAATCATACTCTAACAAATATAGAAAAGGAAATCAACTCCTATCTATTTCCCTGTCCGCCTCAATTATGATGGAAATCTCACCGACCTCCTTTCCATCGGCATACTTCCTGTTTCATCGGCAGTCGTCTTCAAGCCTTCCTTCATCGGCATCGACAATAACATCTCCAACCTTATCGGCAACGCCCGAGTTTAAATCAACCTTTCCATCGATCACCACCATTCATCGGCAACCATCTTTACAAGCTGATTTTCATCGGCTATCAGCGTATACAGTAACTTTCCTCCTGCCGATTAGCCCACTCTGATCATTTTGACATGTGCAAAAAATGGTGTCAACATCTCCATACCCCTTCGGGTTGAGAAATGCCACCGCCTCTTATGCTTATGCCTACGCTTCCGCTCACGCGGATCTCTCGGAGCGCCGCCAGCGCTTCGCTTTCGACTTCGACACCACCGCGTAGACCCACACCCACGCTGACTCCTCAGAGGGGGACGAGGCATGGGCCGGAGCGGATTTCTCTGACCTCCACGACCACAAAACCATGTGTCGCTTCTTGGCCGCAAGTGACTATTGCTTTGGCTACTCCGATTCTGACAATGAAGGTACTTATGATCCCTCTCGTGAGTGCTTCCATGTCGGACTTGGGATGCCAAGCACGGGCGACGAGGACAAGGGGGTAGACAACCGCACTCTGCTTCATCAGGGAATGGGCGATGCTACGCCTTGACGCATTGTCCCACCAGCAGCACGAAACGAGAACCTTGCCCTTGGACAATTTCGACGCCCAGACCTGGAGCAACTCCGCGAGCTTCAAGCCAAGGTCGAGCAATGTTGAATCCTTCTACAATAGCTCCGAAGCACTCTCGAGTAGGAGCAGCAAGGCCATGGTGACGGTGGAGGAGCCCGGCGATGGGCTCGCGACGTGCATCACCGCATCAACGACGATGAAGGGGACGATCGTCCCCCAATCTTCAATCGCGCTGGCCAGAATGTCGTGGCTGCGGTGATGCTAGTGCACGCGATGCCCGAGCCCTCTACCACGGAAGGACGATGGGTTCGCGGCGAGCTCTGGGATCTCCTCGAGACCGCCGCGGTGCAGCAGGCCGAGAGTTCCGCCTCCCGGCAGCGTGGTGCCGTCTCGGACCTCCCCTCAGCACCACATCGGCAGGATAGGGAGGCCTCGATTCGTCTTGAACCCGCTCGGGTGCTGGCAATCAATAGGGCCCCCTCGGTCCACGACCGCCTCGATAACCGACGTGAGGCATAGGGTGACCATGAGGTGGTCGGCCGACGACGATGCCACGATAGTGAGGGGCCCACCCGAGGCTACCATCCACATCGGGGTGGCCGCTACGACAGTAGAGAGGACCACAGTCCTTCTCCCGAACCACTCGGCCCCCGAGTCTTCAGCAAAGCCATCCGCAATGCTCAGTTTCTAGCCCGGTTTCGCCAGCCAGCCAACCTCACAAAGTATAGCGGCAAGACCAACCCTGAGCTCTGGCTTGCTGATTACCGCCTGGCTTGTTAGCTAGGCGGCATAGACGATGACCTGCTCATCATCTGCAACCTCCCCTTGCTCTTGTCAAACTCAGCGTGAGCCTGGCTCGAGCACCTTCCTCCCTCTCAGATCCACGACTGGCATGACTTGGTTAGGATCTCCATCGGGAATTTCCAAGGCACATATGTGCGCCCTGGAAACTCCTAGGACCTTAAGAGCTGTCGCCAGAAACCAGACGAGTCTCTCCGAGACTTCATCCAGCGCTTCTCTAAACAATGCACCGAGTTGCCCAGCGTCGGCGATTCAGAGATTGTCTAGGCTTTCCTCTCCAGCACCACCTGTCGAGACTTGGTCCGAGAATTAGGCCAGAACGTGCCGCGCTCCTCGACATCGCCACCAACTTCGCCTCAGGCGAATAGGCTATAAGGGCCATCTTCCTCGAGAATGACGCCAAGGGGAAGCGGAGGGATGAGGCCCCCAAGGCCTCGGTTCCCCACCTCCCCAAAAGAAAGAAAAAGGATCACCAGGGGAAGCGGGCCGTCCTCGATGCAAGAATCCCCGAGGCCCTAGGGGCCCCAGACCTTTCGACGACATGCTTAAGAAACCCTGCCCTTACCACCAAGGCCCGGTAAAGCACGCCCTCAAGGATTGCTCCATGCTACGGCGTTACTACGCCAGGCTCGGGCTCCCCGACAACGACGTCAAGCAGAAGGGCACTGGCGACCGAGACAATGACAAGGACGATGGGTTCCCCGAGGTACACAACGCCTTCATGATCTTCGGCGGACCCTCGGCGTGCCTTACGGCGCGGCAGCGAAAGAGGGAACGCCGAGAGGTCTTCTCGGTCAAGGTTGCCACTCCCCGGTACCTCGACTGGTCTCGGGAGGCGATCACCTTTGATTGAGATGACCACCCCAACCATGTTCCAAATCCCGGGCAGCACCCACTTGTTGTCGACCCGATCATCGGCAACACCCGATTCTCCAAGGTGTTGATGGACGGAGGCAGTGGCCTCAATATCCTCTACGCCAACACCCTGGAGCTCTTGGAGATCGATCGATCGAGGCTCCGAGGCGACACCGCACCCTTCCACAGCATCATGCCAGGGAAACGCACATGACCCCTCGGGCGCATCGACCTTCCCGTCTGCTTCGGCACCCCCTCCAACTACCGCAAGGAGGTCCTTACCTTCGAGGCGGTCGGGTTCGGGGGAACCTACCATGCCATCCTAGGGCGGCCATGCTACGCCAAGTTCATGGCAATCCCCAACTATACCTACCTCAAGCTCAAGATGCCAGGCCCTAGCGGTATCATCACGATTGAGTCCACGTACAAACATGCATATCACTGCGACGTCGAGAGCATCGAGTACGCCGAGGCTCTCGTAGAGGCCGAGACCCTCATCGCCAACCTCGACCAACTCAGTGGTGAGGCGCCTGACTCCAAGCGTCGCACAGGGACGTTCGAGCCCGCGGAGGCCATCAAGCTCGTCCCGGTCGACCCCCGCCTGCCCCGACGACCGGGCGCTCAGGATCAGCGCCACCCTCGACATCAAATAGGAAGTCGTGCTCATCAACTTCCTCCGTGCGAATGCCGACATATTCGCATGGAGTCCCTCGGACATGCTGGGCATACCGAGGGAGGTCGCCGAGCACGCCTTGGACATCCGGGTCGGCTCTAGACCTGTGAAGCAACGCCTGTGCCGATTCGACGAGGAAAAGCGTAGGGCCATCGGCGAGGAGGTGTAGAAACTCTTGGTGGCCGGGTTCATCAAGAAAGTGTCCCACCCAGAGTGGTTGGCTAACCCTGTGTTAGTTAGGAAGAAAAATGGGAAATGGAGGATGTGTGTAGACTACATCGGTTTGAATAAAGCCTGTCCAAAAGTCCCCTTCCCATTACCCCAAATCGATCAGATTGTTGACTCCACTGCGGGGTGCGAGACCCTGTCTTTCCTTGATGCGTATTCTGGTTACCATCAAATCAAGATGAAAGAGTCCGACCAGCTTGTGGCTTCTTTCATCACCCCATTCGGCATGTACTGCTATGTGACTATGCCTTTTGGCCTCAGAAACGCGAGGGCCACGTACCAGCGGTGCATGACCTAGGTCTTTGGCAACCACATTGGGTGAACCATCGAGGCCTATGTGGACGACATCGTGGTCAAGTCTAAAAAGGCCGAAGATCTCATCAACGACTTGAAGATAGCCTTCAAATGCCTTAGAGAGAAGGGCATCAAGCTCAATCCCAAGAAGTACGTGTTCGGGGTCCCCCGAGGCATGCTCTTGGGATTCATAGTCTCGGAGCGCGGCATCAAAGCCAACCTAGAGAAGGTCTCGGCCATAACTAGCATGGGACCAATCAGAGACCTCAAGGGAGTGCAGAGGGTCATGGGATGCCTTGCGGCCCTAAGCCGCTTCATCTCGCGCCTCGGCGAAAAGGTCTTGCCTCTGTATCGCCTCTTGAGAAAATTCGAACGCTTTTTCTAGACCCCCAAGGCCGAAGAAGCCCTCGCCAAGCTTAAAGCACTGCTCACTAATCCTCCTGTCCTGGTACCCCCGGCCAGGGACGAGGCCCTCTTACTTTACGTCGCCGCAATGACCCAAGTGGTCAGCGCTGCCGTAGTAGTAGAAAGGCAAGAAGAGGGGCATGCTCTACCCACCCAACGACCTATTTACTTCATCAGCGAAGTGCTCTCCGAGACCAAAACACGTTACCCCCCACATCCAGAAACTGGTCTACGCCATAGTCCTGGCCCGGTGCAAGCTGCGTCACTACTTCGAGTCTCACCCAGTGATTGTGGTATTGTCTTTCCCCTTGGGAGAGATAGTCCATAACCGGGAAGCCTCAGGTAGGATAGCCAAGTGGGCCGTCGAGCTTGTGGAGGAAGCCTTGACTTTTGTGCCTCGGAAAGCAATTAAGTCTCAGGTCTTGACCGATTTTGTGGCTGAGTGGACCGACACCCAATTACCACCAGCTCAAGTCCAGACAGAATGCTGGAACATGTACCTCGACGGGTCTCTAATGAAGACCGGGGCAGGCATGGGTCTCCTCTTCGTCTCGCCCCTCGGAGTACACATGCGCTACATGGTGCGGCTCCACTTCGCCGCCTCCAACAACGTGGCCGAGTACAAGGCCCTCGTCAATGGCTTGCAAGTCGATATCGAACTTGGGGGTATGGTGTCTCGACATCCGGGGCGACTTGCAGCTCATCGTCGATCAAGTCATGAAGGAGTCAAATTACCTCGACCCCAAAATGGAGGCTTACTGCAAGTTGGTACGTCGCCTAGAAGACAAGTTCGACAGTCTCGAACTAAACCACATCGCGCGGAAGTACAACGAGGCCGCCGACGAACTGGCAAAGATGGCCTCGGCACGGGCTCTGGTCCCCCCGAACGTCTTTGTCAGGGACCTCCACAAACCTTCCATTGACTACACCTTGGTAACAGAGGAGGGCCCACATGTCGAACCCACGACGGGGCTCGACGCCTCCTCTGCTGCCGAGACTCTCTCGACCAAGCCTGAGGTCATGGAAGTCAACACCGAAGCTCCCCAGACCGACCAAGACGCGGATTGACGAATCCCGTTCCTTGATTGGCTAGATCGGGGGGAGCTTCCTAGTGACAGGACCGAAGCCCGACGGCTTACGCGCCGGGCCAAGACCTACGTCCTCTGCAATGATGAATTGTACAGGCGAAGTCCCTCCGGTGTCCTTCAATGATGCATCACCGCCGAGGCAGGCCGAGCCCTGCTTTGGGACTTGCACGTAGGGGCCTGCGGGCACCATGCGGCGCCTCGGACACTCGTGGGAAGCGCTTTCCGCCAAGGGTTCTACTGGCCGACGCCACCAAGCTAGTACGCTCCTACGAAGGATGCCAGTACTATGCTCGGCAGACACATCTCCCGGCCCTGGCCCTCCAAACCATTCCCATCACGTGGCCGCTCGCTGTGTGGGGGCTCGACATGGTCGGGCCTCTACAAAAGGCCCTCGGGGGCTACACCCATCTACTGGTATTAATCGACAAGTTCTCCAAATGGATCGAGGCTCGTCCGATCAATCGAATCAAATCCGAGCAAGCAGTGTTGTTCTTCACTGACATTATCCATAGGTTTGGGGTCCCTAACACCATCATCACCGACAACGGGAAACAGTTCACTGGCAAAAAATTCTTGACGTTTTGTGACGACCACCACATCCGTGTGGCCTGGTCGGCCGTAGGACACCCAAGGACCAACGGCCAAGTAGAACGTGCCAACGGCATGATCCTACAAGGCCTCAAGCCAAGAATTTACAACCGGTTGAAGAAGTTTGGCAAGAAATGGCTCGCCGAACTCCCATCGGTCATCTGGAGCCTGAGGAACACCTCGAGCCGAGCCATGGGGTTCACGCCTTTCTTCCTGGTCTATGGGGCCGAAGCCATCCTCCCCACTGACTTGGAATATGGTTCCCCAAGGCTACAGGCCTATAACGAACAAAGCAACCGTACCACCCGAGAGGACGCCCTCGACCAACTGGAGGAAGCCCGAGACGTCGCGCTGCTGCACTCGGCTAAATACCAGCAGACCCTACGGCGCTATCAGGCCCGACGCGTCCAAGGCCGAGACTTGAAGGTAGGCGACCTGGTATTGAGGCTAGCACAGAGCAACAAGGGCCGCCACAAGCTGACCCCGCTATGGGAAGGACCGTACATCATCACCCAAGTGCTAAAGCCCGGGACCTACAAGCTAGCCAACGAAAAGGGCGAAATCTTCATCATCGCCCAAGCGGTAATTTCGTATTGCTTTTCTCTCTTTGCTGCTAGAACCGTAGCGCCAATTCTAATAGTGCTATATCAAAAATCGTCAACCGTTATAATAGTAAAAATTTAAATATCCGGAGTACGGAGGAGTGCGGTTTGGTTTGGGAGGCGAGGCAAGGCCGCGCTTCTTTACATGTATGTGTCGGATGGTCTCTGATCAGTCCGCGTGCCGCCGACACGAATCTCGAGTCGGAGGCGGTTCGCTGGCTCGGTCGGTCGGTTCCTTCCTGTGCTCGGTTCAGCGCGTTTTGTGTCCCACTGTCCCCCTGCATCCAAAGATCGAGCGAGATGCACGTTTCGTGCCTCTGTCTCTACATGAATTGGGCAGCGTTATTATATTTTCCCCGTCTCTAAACTTTCAATTCAACAGGAGTCCATTGCGATCTGGGAATTGATTCAAGAAAAGTGAAGCCTGAAACATGGGTCGCACCTTCTTATTTTGCCAAGGAATAAACATGGGCTTGACTGTTGGTGAGACAAGCTTCACACCGTCCCATTTGGAAATTTAAATTTCGATATTATATTAAGACATTTTATAGATTTGGGAGGATTTAAAAACGTCCACTATGTTGCTCTCGATTCGAGATTCAGACAATAAGATGTTTCATAGCAATACCATATTTATATATGTTTCATATTTCCTTGCAAAAAAAAAACATCTACATGGTTTTGTATTCGCTTCTTTTTCTCACGCATGGAGCCGATAGTGTAACCTTTTATCGAAATTGGATAATTCTAAAAGTACAAACCTAATACCATTTTTTACTATTTGTAAAATTTCATTACAGCAACATGACTCGTCTAGCAAAACTTATATTGGCTCCACTTTGGCGATAGCTCAGCACATGCATAGAGAGTGGTTTTGTAACGAAATACATAGAGCGTGTTGTGTGCATTTACAATAAAAACATCTTATATGAGGTGGTACTCTGCATATATCTCAAAATCTTCTATGTGAAATGCGGGGAATTTTGCATTTCTCTCGGTTTTTCAACTATGGTCTCGTCTTTTGGGCCAAAATGCTTAGAACCAATTCAACCTAACGGTGAGCCCATATTATGGAATGAAAAAAATAAAAATCAAGGACGAATCGAGGACACCAAGAACTACGAATATATTTAGGTTGTTATTCGTACGGTAAGGTACCCTGGTTATTGTTTATACGGTAAGGTATCTGGGTACATATCACCGATACAAACCTAATAATTTTATATCTTTGCACCGAAGTGTCGGAAAAGAAGCTTATGCTTAATAAACGGTTTGGCGACGTGGGTAGAATCAGCTAAGTATATGTGAGGCCATTTGGCAGGGCTTCTTGAGCAGATTCTCCATGAAAATCACTCCTCTCCAGCCAAACAATTAACTCGCACATATTCAGGTGGGAGTAGACAAAAATTACTTCTCCATTTACACTGGTGCGAGCTAAAAACATGCTCCTCACTGCTCCTGATTCAAAACCTATCAGAATCACTCTAGAATCAATTCTCACCTGCTCTCACCAGAATCAAGTAGAATCACTTAACTAGAGAATCAAGGAGCAGAGCTAGAGAATCTAGAAGTGTAGCTCTGTATATGTGTAGACCGCAGAGGATGGTATTGCAACTAAATAGATGGAGTGCACATTTGCAATAAAAACATTTTATAGGGTGGTATATATATCTCAAAATCTATGACAGATGGTGGGGTATTTTTGCAATTTTCTCAAAAAAAAGTTTCAACTATAGTCTCATCTTTGGGACCCAAAATGCTTGGAAACAATTCGACATTGCTTTCAAAGGGAATGAAAATAAGGCCATGTTTTGACAGCTCCGCTTTACTAGTAAAGTAGTTTTTCTTTCTTCAGCTCCACGAGTAGCTTTATCGGTGAAGCTAAAACTGTTTTGGTGAACCGTTTGACAAAATAGCTTTACTTTACCTGTAGAGTTTCTTAAAACATGCTCTCACAGAATCTCACGTATGATCCACACAAATTCCTTGTGAGAGCGCATTTTAAAGAACTTCACACGTGAAGCTAAGTAAATTGACGACCAAAACCAAATTACTAGCATCCTATTCTCCAAAAAAAATTAAGAAAAAAACAGTGGTCCAAACTTTATTTCTAGCTAGTGTGTACTGTGTACATGGCAACTATGCTGACAGAGATACTGCTCGTGAAGTCGTGAAGATTACCCTTGCACGGCCGGCCATGGCTGCGAGGTCAAGAACTCAAGAAGGGCTGCGAGATCAATTAGTAACAATATTAACAAGCGCCAGAGTTGCCGCTCTATTGGATGACTGTATAAGGGCGAGAGAGATCGACGATGTGCGTACGTCGTGTACTCGTGTGTGCTCGTACCTTGTGCAGTACGTGAGGGTGTCGCTGGCGGCAGGACGGCGCAGAGGACCGGGCAGCAGCGCGATGGCGGAGGCGTTGGAGGGGTACCGCCGCACAAGCCCCGCCATGCACCCGCACACCGACCGCCAGTTGTCCGCGGAGGCCACGGCGTACAGCTCCTCCACGCCCTCGCAGCACGCGGCGCCGGGCGCCGGCACGGATGGCGACGCCGCCGCCACCACGCCGCGCCTGACGAAGGCCTTGTAACCCGCCAGCAGCGACGTCACCGTGGCGCAGTCCAGGGACGCCGACGTCGACGACGAGCGGCCCGGGTACGGGAGTGGCCTGGCCGCGGCTGTCGCGGTGAAGCATGACGAAGACAGAATGACGGCCACCGCCACGGCCACGGCCACGGCGGCGCCGACTACAAGAGACCATCGCGTGGCTGCCATCATGGCCTCATGGAGAGTGAGGTTTCGATTGTATAAGCTCTGTATCTGGTTCGACGCTTCCCATGTCAGGTGCGCGTTGCATGCAGCGGTACGGTGCTGTGGCGTCGTGTCATCCATGCGGGCATGATGAGCCAACGGCTTAGCGGATCCTCAAAACTCGAATGCTGACGCTGCCTGGCGACCATCATCATCGAACATGATCGTCACGATTAGTTTGGTTATATATAAAGTTTGGTTGAACTGAAACTGCCTAACTACATTCTGAACTGAAGATTTGGGAGGTCCAGATATGGGGTTGACCCATTCCGTGACCATGCTAAACACAAACCAGCAACACCAAAGGAGATGAAATCATGAAAGGTCATATATAAACTGAAAATTTGGGTCTTCTAAATGCAATGTTTGCTTCAATCTTGTGCTCTGTTAGACTGTTACCACTTGCCACTTGTACTTACCCCCAAAATCCCTTATCACATGCAGTTTTTTTTTAAAAAAAAATGGTCTCATCGTTCGACACGTATATTATCATCTCATATCATAAAAATGTTCCGTTTGGACACTCATGTTTTGCATGCAAAAAAGGGTTTACCATATTTCAAAAGCGAACCGATACACAATATCTGCACATCTGCATAAACCCGCTCCCGCATTCATATTGTCCCTCGAATCATTTATGCCAACCAAAAGCAGTCTGTACACTAGCCTCCAATTCATGAATCATTTTACAAATGACTGAGTGCTTTCAAGATCCAACATGACCATGTGTTCCTGTACAAATAAATCTGCAATGCAATCAGATCGAGCAGAAAGAGAATGGACAGCCCGTGCAGAAAACTGCTAAAAGGAATATTCACGAGAACGAACATTGCAACCATCTGTGCATCACCTATGACTTTTAACTACAGGGCCGGTAATCACAACTCGGTTCGCAAATGTGGTAGTACTGAAGAGCACAGCTGGGACATGCCCGAAATGTTTTGCCACGTTTTTTTTTAGTGAACTAGACCTCTTCTCTGTCAGGGATTGCTCTTGACGATGTTGAACTTGCACAATGGGCATGTAGCATTTATGTGAAGCCACTTGTCTATGCAGCTGCAGTGAAAATGGTGGTTGCAAGGGAGCTCACGCAGTTCCACGCCATCTTCATACGGGCATAGGCAGATACAGCACTCCTGCATTAAAAATGGGATGATCAGATTAAGTCTGATAGACCAGCATTCTCTTACTAGTAATAACAGTGTAAGACTGCACGGTAACTCAAATGTATGTGACTAACAGTACTGTGGTAACAAGTAGCAAAAAAAACAGGAGCTCAACATAATACTCCTTCCGTTCCAATTTATAGGTCGTTTTGGCTCTTCTAGATACACATTTTTACTATGTATCTAGACATATCGTATATCTAGGTGCATAGCAAAGCTATGTTCCTAGAAAACCCAAAACGACCTATAATTTGGGCAGAGGGTGGTAACTCTTTCCCAGAAGATAACAAAGGTTTGAGCCAGCCCAAAACATTCAGAATTGAACATCAGCTTCATAAGGACTGGTACCTACACAAAAGGTGAATGGCAAGAGGCAGTAATTCCAAGTTTCCAACTGACCAGTTGAATGCTCACACATGGGCAAACCGGAAACATCGATCTTGCAGGCACTGAGAACACTACTGAGCTTATCATTAATTGAGTTCAGCTGCCTGTCACATGTCTAAATTGTCTAGCGGACATCCAAAGTGATGGTCGTTTGCTGGCGGACACCCCGTTTTGAGCAGTTTGCCAGAAGACACTCTGGTTCGTTGAAATTATGCCACAGGACACCGCGGCCCGGTTTCAGCCGGTTGAGGAGAGAGAAAATTTTGTTTTGGACATCCGGTGCCGTTGAGCCAAAGTTGGGTCCACCCCCAACCTGGTCCGGTTGGACCACATAAGAACGGAACTGGAAGAAGAGACGGGCCATGTTCGGACCAGCTCCACGCCAGAGCCCAAGCTCCACCCCCTGCCGAGCAGCTCCGCGCCAGGAGTCCGGCGTCGCCCCGCAGCTCAAGATCCAGAGTCGCCTGCGTCGTCCTCGCATCAACGGCGCCTCCTTCCTCCTTCCTCCTCGCATCAACGGCAGATCCGGCGGCGCCCACCAGCGGTCTGGATCTCGCAGGCCAAGCGGCGGCTCCCTCCCGAGTTCTAGCGGTGGTGGCGACCTCTCCACCTTCCATGCGAGCGGCTCCCCATCTCCGAGGCCTTGGTATGATGGCAGCTGTTAGTATCAGTATCTATGGGAGTCACCTGTGGAGTTGGCGGAGGTTGGATTTGGAGCACAGAGGAGGATTCTGGTAGCTCTTTGAGGAGTTTGCTCCGGTCGATGGCCCAGACCATAGTCATCTGCTTGCCACCAATGAAGGCCTCCTCGATCTGCAAGCCGCTGTTGTCTTCCACTGATGTGACGAAGCGCAAGAGCAACCGCAGCGGGCGCGGAGCCCCCAAGCTCCGCGGCGAGGTCGGCCAGAGCAGCCCGCTCGGCCTCGCTGGCGGACGACGTTTCGGACTGCAGGCGGCGCGCGAGCGTGGCGGCATCGGTCTCGGCAAAGGGGACGAGCTCGAGGAGACACACGGCGTCGATGGCACCGCCGGTCCCCCCCCCCCCCCCCCCCGCAGCGGCAGAAGCTGGGGAGGACCCCGACGAGGTCTTGCAGCGGGTGGAGCGGGCCAGGTCGGGGAGGGCACGGCGGTGCTGGGGCCTGAGGCTTGGGTTCTACACGTGGATGTTGGCGTTGGGGTACAGCGGCGCCATCCCCTCCGTTGGGTCCAACCAGACCAGGTTGGGGCGGACCTAAGTGTGGCTTAGGGGCACTGGATGTCCAAAACAAAATTATCTCTCTCCTCAACCGGCTAAAACCGGGCCGCGGTGTCCTGTGGCATAATTTCAACGAACCAGAGTGTCTTCTGGCAAACTGCTCAAAACAGGATGTCCGCCAGCAAACGACCATCACTTTGGATGTCCACTAGACAATTGTCCCTAAGATTTATGACACCAAACTTGATTGCTTAAAGAAGTAGTTGAGGTCACATGCCAGCTAGATAAGCTGGCACCAGAATATTACAATATTATTAATTATTTCCAGATCCCCATATTCTATCATATATCCATTGACCATTGCCGTAGAATTCAAATGAGACTCCCTAATCTAAAAGTAAGTTGCGTGCATGGAAAAATAAAGCAGTGTGGTTTTGGATCTACTGTCATTCTCCTTCCTTTGTACATACTATTGAAATGATGTACATTACATTACATTATGTCCCAAACTAAATCATTACTGTCAGAATTTCCAAAATCTCACTATTTTTTAAAGGTCAAAGGTAAAACATTAAAGAGAAATCACTCAATTTCTTCCAAATATAGAATCTTACATCTGAAATCATATGCAGGTTAATTTTGATTTATTCCAAAATTGATAAAAATTATCTGAGGTGGTGTAAGCTAATTTCTCATAGATGTACTTTGCCCTTTAAACAGTTCAATTTAAAATCTAAAACTAAACCATTTGGAATCAATGTATCAACTTTGTTTTACAATTAATTTGTATTCAAGTTGCAGATATGAAACTTCTCCTCAGATAAGACAGAAGAATTATCAAATTACTCAAATTCTTTCCTTTGAACTCTAAATCTTTAAATTATTTTCTCTGAACTCTATATCTTTAAGTGGCAAAAGACATTCAAACTCTAGCTTCATTTTTTATTTAAAAAAAAAGGTACATGGATTGGTCATTTCTGAAAACTAGATCAGATGTTTATCTATAAAGCTCCCTAGTTTCAAAGGTGCAAACAACAAATCCAAAGAGAGAAGGATGGCGAGATGCTGAAACCCTTCTACACTCAGAAGTTCAAGATAAATATTTCAACACAGACAGGAGAACTTTTATGCACATAGACACCTAGAATCACAACTTCACAACCATGGGGTGTTAAGGAAGTAGAACTGCTTAAGGATACAAGAAGGTAGTGACATGACATGTCCCATACAGGCAGAGGCAGCAACAAGAAGGTAGTGGCATCTGACATGTCCCATACAGGCAGAGGCACAAATCCCACAGAACTGAGGAAGGCAAAGAAAAAAATGAACAAATTGACATTCTACAAAAACTTAAACATACTATTCCCTCAGTCTCGCTTTCACTGTTTTGTAGGCCTTGGGAGAAAACGTTCTACCATGTTTGTTCATTGATGGTATGTAGGGTGCAATTATTGCAATATTTCTACTCCATACCCCTAATTCAATGCTCTAATAGTAGAGAAATGGTAACATCATGATGTATAATACGGGTAGAGATGGTTATTTCATGTTCCTGTTACTAGTAATGCCTTGGTTTGTGCACATGGTTTGTTGTGGACAAATACAGTGAAACAGAGGGCATAATGTTTCGCCATGTAAAGACAACTGTAACTATGGAAGTACTGTGGCAAAAGAAGGAAACAATTTCCAAACTAAAACTCCTCCAATGTCCATGCAAATCTAGGGAATATCCTACTACAATTTCAAATTTCTGAAATGCATGCACCACTGTAGGATATGGTTAACTATTCTACAGATAATAGACTTTAGACCTCAAGCATTGTAAAAATTAACATGATGTAAACAGTTTGCTGCAATTATCCTAAAATCCCACCATTATTCAAATGAAATGGGATTTCTAACACATTCAGCGCCAACCATAATTATCTACAGAAGGAGAATGATAACACAAACTTCTCAAAATAAACTTGAAAAACTTACTGCATCCTCAGCTGAAAGGATATGTTCGACAGGAGGATTGGTACCACACTCTGTCATCACTCCACCCACAGGTGCTGCAATGCCGGCAGCTAGCTTGTCTGCATCACTCATTGTCCGAAATTTGAATTTGGAAAGGTTGTTTATGTCATCTTCAGATGCTCCCTCCTGCTGAAATTGAAACAAGTAGATAGTCCTCAGCAAAAACACAGTGTGTTTCATTGGTTTTGTGTCAGGAGGCAGAGAAGAAGAGAATTGTTTCTGTCATGTCAACAACCATCTTAAGCGTGAATAATTCAAATAATACTGGCTATAAGTAGAATAAGTAGTTGTGGTAGTGTAAAGGGATAAAGCTACAGAGAAAAAGTTCAGACAATGATGGTTGCTAGCTCACTGCACATCAGCATAGGAGACATCAATGATCCCAGGCAAAGCCTCTGTTAAAATTACTTGCACCACTACAGGGCATGCTAATATCTTTATGGCAATGGGTGTATGAATGTAGCAAAGGGCAGCAAACAGGAGTGTTCATATCATCCAAAACAGGGCATTTGCCATTGCATTTGACAGAAAAAAAAGGAGGAGCTGTATTTAGAAGACCATGGTGGTCACAGGACATACCTGATCAGTTACAGCATATAAGATAGCAATAATGCAGGGAAGGCAGCAACAAACAGCGATTCCAATCACACAAGCCAAGGCAACACAGAAGACCACAAAGAAAACATCAAATGCCAGAAAAACAATTGACAGCCTGTAAAAAGAAGAAAAAGAAGATAGACATTTCAGAGAACAACATTGATGAACTTACAAAAGACCACTCAGATTTTTTTCCTTATTCACACATCAAAGTTACAACAGACATACCAATAAAGCTGAGGAGCATCATATGATAAAGCTTGACCACCTGCAGACACCCAATAGAACCCAACGATCCACCATATGAAGGAAAACATCGTGTTTGCAGACTCCAAGTGCTTCACAATACTGAACATGGAAACAGATAAATAGTAAGTATGATGACAAGAACAAGTAATCTTAAGGATTTCAGTATTGAAAAGTTTTCAGGTAAAATGAATGAAAGACATGTAAAGGCTTTGTACAAAAGCACCAAAAAGCTAATAATAGACAAGTCCATCAAATCAATACAAAATTTTCATTGGGGCCATTTCTATGTAAGATATCGGTCCATATTAACTCCGCCTATGGTGGGACGCCTTTGGTGTCCTAGCATAAGCAGGTCCCAAGCCCTAGCAAAGGAGGAGGGTTGTGTTAGGCGCGGCGAGCCAATGTAAAAACTTAGCCACTTTTATGGAAATGAAACAAAAAATAATCCCATTAGGGCGTAACCCTCTTAGCGACGCGCCATGTCGGAACCCGGGTATGGTGTTAAATGAGCAAGGGCGGGGTCGTCACCCCCGTGACGCGCCATGTCGCGATCTAGGCACGGTGCCAAGTGAGCAAGGATCGGGTCGTCGCATCCTTAGTGGCGCGCCACATCGGCGCCCGGGTGTGGTGCAAAATGAGTAAGGGTCTTCACACCTACCTCGGCGGGTGCGAAGAGTAAGGAAGCTAGTCGAGCCAACTAGAATCCGTTTAGGTAGCTAGAATGTAGGGTCCCTTACAGGATAAGTTAAGAGAGTTAGTGGACACAGCGGTTAGGAGGCATGTAAATATCTTATGCGTCCAAGAGACTAAATGGAAGGGGCAGAAGGCGAAGGTGGACAATACCGGCTTCAAGCTCTGGTACACAGGGGCAACTTCAAATAAAAATGGAGTAGGAGTTTTGATTGATAAGAGCCTCAAGGATGGTGTGGTGGAGGTGAGAAGGCAAGGGGATAGAATCATCTTAGTTAAACTTGTCATTAGTGATATGGTCTTAAACGTAATTACTACGTATGCCCCCCAAGTAGGCCATGATGAGAGTGCTAAGCGGCTTTGCTGGAAAGACCTAGATCACTTGGTTAGAGCTGTCCCTAGTAGCGAGAAGCTCTTTATAGGAGGTGATCTTAATGGTCATGTAGGTACATCAAGTGCAGGTTTCGAGGCGGTTTATGGGTGTTTCGGATATGGTAGTAGGAACCAGAAGGGAGAGGAAGTCTTTAGACTTCGCCATAGCTTTTGATCTGATAATAGCTAACACTTTCTTTCGTAAGAGACGGTCCCATTTAGTGACCTTTAGTAGTGTTGGTGTTTCGAATCACCAACTAGTAAATTTGTGATTTGCGCGTCTGGCCCGGATGGTGTGCTCGGAGGACACAATGATTTATACTGGTTGTGGCGGAATGTCCCTACGTCCAGTCTACTGCTGCTCGTGTTACCGGCACTAGTTTGTAATAGAGGTTACAAATAGGCGAGAGACCCAAGTCTCTAGTGAAAAGGTCGAACGGAGTTGAGTCTCGTTGAGCTCGTTCAGCCCTTCAGCCTACCCTTCATGGAGCGTCCTACTTCCCCTTTTATACATGAAGGGGAAGGCACAGGTTACACGAGAGAAAGAGAGAGAGAGAGAGAGAGAGAGAGAGAGAGAGAGAGAGAGAAAAGCGAGGAGGAAGAAGGCCTCCGGGGTCGCGGCGCCCTTCATCTCCTTTACGCGGGTCTTGTCGGTCCTGTAGATGATGATAGGGACAGTTCCACGTCACGACCCTGTTCATCACTGGCGCTATACGCGGGTGTCGTTAGTCGGTCGTGGCGCTCCATTCCGTCCCGGCGGGCGGCATAGTTAGCAAATACCCCCGTCGAAAGTCGTACGGGGATTAGGTAGCATAGCGCCAGCACGCCCAACACTATTGATGACGTGAGTCCTCAGGTATGACCCGTCGTGGCCGCGGGTCACGTCAAGACGCGCCTACTCCCTTTCTGGTGTTAGAAATTTGACCCTGGGTTCGTACTCTTAGACCCGTAGTGGTTGGAGACGGTATGGACCCCTGTCAGGCGAGGCGGAATCCCCCTTCGAGGGGTCTGGCGAGGCGAAGTCCGCGCCCGAGGGGTCGGGCGAGACGGAGCCCGCACCCTCGGGGTCAGGCGTGACGAAACCTGCGCCCTCAGGGTCGGTCGAGACGGAGCCCGCGCCCTCGGGGTCAGGCGAGACTGGGCCGGCACCCGAGGGGTCTGGCGAGACGGAGCGCGCACCCTCGGGATCGAGCGAGACGAGGCCGGTGCCCTCGGGGTCGGGCGTGACGGAGCCAGCGCCCTCGGGGTTGGGCGTGACGGAGCCCACGACCTCGGGGTCAGGCGACACAGAGCCCGTACCTTCGGGGTCGGGCGAGACCAAAATACGCCCTTGACCATCCGGGCGAGTTAGCGTTCGCGGCCATCAGCTTCCTTCTTCCAGGTATCCCTAATACCGATACCCGACAGTAGCCCCCGAGCTAGCGGAGTAGTAGGATACTCCTTCGAAGGCTTTTTCAGACAAAAGGATTCTGAGGGTCTTGATCTCCCTTTGCGGGCCGCGGGATGTCTTGGTAGGGTCACGATTCCTTTCCATTGCGTTGAGACTCTTTGAGAGCATGTAGTTGCGGGATTTGGGGGGTCAAAAAAGATCTCTCTTGATTCCGATCCCTCCCTAGAATCCGATCGATCAGCCATTGTCATGCGACCACGTATTCGGTCTCCTTGCGAGTCCAACTTCCCCCGAGCCCCCGCGTGTAGCAAGGGTCCGGTCGAGAGGTCAGCTCGTCTTGTGGTCGTCCCGCCTCAAGCGTTTTTTTTGGTAAAACGGAGAGGTTGAGCCATGCCATGTTTTTCTCGATGGACGAATCATGGTGCTCGGTGAGCTGTTAACGGGCTGGTTCGAGTGGGGCCTCGGCTTCCCGTTCGCGGGGGTTCGTCATAGGTCAGCTGGTGACCGACTCCAGATTCTTGGCGGCCAATCCATATAGTTTTTGGGTCCATTCGACCGGTCCCAAGGGCTCGTTGCCTTTCTTCGAAGAAAAATCATGGACCGTGCTCCGGCCAAGACCCGAATGTGGACCGGGATGCTCGTAGCACTCGTGCGCCCGCGTACCGGTCGCTAGCGGACCCATCCCTTGCCACCCCTCACTCTAAAGGTGCCCTGGAGCAGTTGTGAACCCGTCGGCGAGCCAACCTTCGAACTCCTGGGCCTTAATGGGTCGTGGGAGCGTTTTCAGCTCCGTATCCCTTCGTACTTGCGGCGGTTTTCGGCCCATCGAGGGGGCGAACCGCTGTCCAGCACACCCTTCGAGGTGCGGCCAGGGGTGGCATGTGCACAATTCCCAGAGAGGTGATGCGACGGGGCGCGGTAGGCGCGGTGACCTAGGCGGACGGTTCGCCCCTCGCTCTTGCGCCGCCAGCGAAATCCTTGTTCCTCCGTCCTTGCTCTTCCACCGTTAGCGAAGCTTTCATTCCTCCGCCCTTGCTTCCAATGGAGTCGTGGTATCACTCCGATGTCACCCACGCACGCATGGAGGGCCTTGTCAAGCGCGGCCCTCTCCGCGGGAGGACCGACACGGTGAAGTGGCTCGTGCCCGGTCGTGAGGAGGTGCCGACACCGCCTGACGGCTACGTTGTGTCATCCGCGCCCTTCCACGAGCACGGACTCGCGATTCCTCCCCACCTGTTCTTCCGAGGGCTGCTGCACCATTACCAGATCGAGTTGCACCATCTGAATCCCAACGGGAACCAGCACATCGCGGCCTTCATCACGCTGTGCGAGGGATATCTAGGGATCGAGCCCCACTTTGAGCTGTGGAGATACTTCTCCGTCTCCCTGCTCAAGAAGAGGGATAGAGCTGGGGACCTGCCGGTGCCGATGGGATGCGCGGGCATCCACCTCTAGGGGCAGCGGTCCGCCGAGTACATACTCTGCCAGCTGTCGAGGTCCAACAAGGGGTGGCATGCGCAGTGGTTCTACGTAAAGAACGCCGCCGCCGCCCCCTTGCCGGACTTCACCAGACGCCTCATCGAAGAGACGCCACAAGTGTGGTCGTGGGGACCTCCCGAGAAGGAAAAGAAGAGGATGCGCGATATCCTTGACGCCATCACGTTCCTAAAGAGCCACAGCCTTCGCGGGGCCGGTGTCATCGAGGCCTATCACGCGAGGAGGGTATCCCTAATACCGATACCCGACAAGTAGTGGTCAGTACTCTAGTCAAATCGACTTTGTCCTTACAAGGAGGGATAAACGAACATGCGTGGACTATAAGGTGATACCTGAAGAATGTGTGGTCGCTCAACACAAGCTGATGGTGGCTAACTTTCGCTTTCTGGTGCAAGCTCGTGGGAACAAACAAGCTAAGGTTGCTAGAACGAAGTGGTAGAAATTAGAAAGGGAGGCATCAAAGGTCTTTAAGGAAAAAGTCATTGAAGAGGGCCCTTGGAAGGATGAAGGCGATGCAAACAATATGTGGGAGAAGATGGCAACATGCGTTCGGAAGGTTGCTTCAGAGGTGCTTGGAGTGACCAAAGGGAGTGGATGCGACTCGAAAGACACTTGGTGGCGGAATGAAGATGTGCAAAAGGCTATTAAGGAAAAAAAGGAGTGCTATAAGCGCTTGTATCATGACAGGCGTGCAGACAACATAGAGAAGTACAAGGTGACAAAGAAGACTGCAAAACGAACGGTGAGTGAGGCAAAGGGGCGGGCCTATGAGGACCTTTACCAACGTTTGAGTGCGAAGGAAGGAGATAATGACATTTATAGGATGGCTAGGGCTCGCGATAGGAAGACAAGGGACTTCAACCAAGTCAAGTGAATAAAGGATGAGAGGGAGCAGCTCTTGGTGAAGGAGGATGAGATCAGACATAGATGGCAAGAGTATTTTGATAAATGATTCAATGGTGAGCACGAGAACACCGTCGTTCAGCTAGACGACTCGTTTGATCACACTAACAGGCGCTTTGTGCGGAGGATTCAAGAATCAGAGGTCAGAGAAGCCTTGAAAAGGATGAAAGGGGACAAAGCTATGAGCCCTGATGGTATCCCAATCAAGGTGTGGAGATGTCTCGGGGATATAGCTATAGTATGGCTAATCAAGATATTCAACAATATCTTTCGATCGAACAAGATGCCTTAGGAGTGGAAAAGAAGCATATTGATACCAATCTACAAGAACAAGGGAGATATCCAAAGTTATACTAATTATCGGGGAATTAAGTTGATGAGTCACACTATAAAGTTATGGGAGAGAGTCATCAAGCAGCGCCTGCGAGAAACGACGTAGATATTAACAAACCAATTTGGTTTCATGCCCGGAAGGTCAACCACAGAAGCAATCTTCTTAATAAGACAAGTTATGAAGCGGTTTAGAGAGCATAAAGACCTCCACATGGTTTTCATTAACTTGGAGAAGGCTTATGACAAGATACCAAGAAATGTTATGTGGTGGACTTTGAACAAACATAAAGTCCCATCAAAGTATGTGACCCTTATCAAGGACATGTACAACAATGTTGTGACTAGTGTTCAAACAAACGATGATAACACAGATTACTTCTAATTAAAATTGGACTTCATCAAGGGTCAGCCTTAAGCCCGTATCTCTTTGTCTTGGTAATGGATGAGGTTATCAAGAACATACAAGGAGATATCCTTTGGTATATGTTGTTCGTTGATGATGTAGTGTTAGTGGACGAAAACCAAACGGGAGTAAATAGAAAACTAGAGTTATGGCGGCAGACCCTTGAGTCTAAAGGTTTTAGATTGAGCAGAACTAAAACCGAATACATGAGATGCGACTTTGACGAAGCTGCACAGGAGGAGGGAGATGTGAGTTTGGAAGGTCAAGTAGTGCCTAAGAAGGATACCTTTCGGTATTTGCGATCGATGCTACAGAGGGATGGAGATATTGATGCGGACGTTAGCCATAGAATCAAAGCAGGGTGGATCAAGTGGCGCGACAAGCTTTTGGCATTCTCTGTGACAAGAGGGTACTACAAAAGCTAAAAGACAAGTTTTATAGAACGACGATTAGACCGGCTATGTTGTATGGAGCAGATTGTTGACCTACAAAGATTCGACATGTTCAACAACTGAGTGTTGCAGAAATGCGTATGTTGCGATGGATTTATGGTCACACAAAAATGGACCGAGTTCGGAACGATATTATACGTGATCGCCTAGGGGTAGCACCAATTAAAAAAAAAGCTTATCCAACATCGGTTGAGGTGGTTTTGCCATATTTTGCCATATCCAAAGGAGACCTCCAGAGGCAACAGTGCATTGTGTTGTCCTAAGCCAAGCTAATTATATAAAGAGAAGTAGAGGAAGACCGAAATTGATACGGGGGGAGACAATAAAAAGATATTTGAAAGCTTAGGATATACCTAAAGATCTATGTTTGAATAGGAGTGCTTGGAAAGCAGCTATTGAAGTGCATGAACCGTGACTTGGGGCTCTGGGTGGGTTTCAACTCTAGCCTACCCCAACTTACTTGGGACTGAAAGATTATGTTGTTGTTGTTGATATCGGTCCATATTAAATAATATCCGACAGCAACCTACTCAGTTCTCAGGCTAAAACTCTTGTTTTCAGTTTTTGTACTTCATTGTTATAGATGATAATTTCATTACTTATTGCTTTCACTTGTTCTAAAAGGATTGCAATCAAGTGGTATATGCCTGCAAGTGAACCACAATGAAATATTCAAAACACATTTATGGAAATTACAGGGAATACGTTCAATAGAAGCATCTTGGTCATCATAAAGTTGGCTGCAAATACCAAGAGAATAAGGGCCTGTTTAGGTAGTGGGATTCAGATCCAACATATTATAAAAGAATTGTCAGAGAAATCCCCTCACCCTAAATAATCTCCCGGTTCCACTGCAAGTCTGCAATGTATGAAGTCACACATGCTATCATCAATTACTCTAAAATTTTTCCATAAGAATGCAACCTTAACCGAAACAACATAATTACGCTGACAATCAACCTTCCACCACCACTCTATGCACATCACCACCCTATGCACATTTTTTTAAGCAAAGGAAACCATAAGTTGTCCAAAAGTAATAGACCTGTCATATTATAGAAAAAGAAAAGGGAATCAAATAAAGGGGAAAAGGAAGAGTCCCCATAAAAAAAGGTGTATAACTCCCATCGAGTCCACGACTCAAATGAGAAGGGCTTCAAAACACCAACAATAAACAGCACGAGGTAGCTGCTAGTACAATCAAAAGCATGAGCACAGAAATGGTCAACACAGCACAACAGAAGGAGGCCTGGAGGTGGCACGGAACTTCGACCAGATCACGTTGGCAATAAGATGCGACACCAGAAGTATTGGGAGCTCGGGCTCGATCCAAGCAGAGGCTCACCTGAGCTTGAAATCCTCATCACCCGCTCCCTCCTGGTCCGCGTCCCTGCGCCGGCGCCTGTACTCGACGGTGACGCAGAGGATGTGGAGGAGGCACTGGAGAACGTACCCCGCGATCCAGACGCGGAGCGGCACGGCGGGGCTCTCGCCCGTCGACGCGGCGAGGACGGCCGCGGCGACGGCGACGAAGGCGAGGTTCCAGAGCAAGTCGAGCACGACGACGGGCTTGGAGTAGGCCCAGTCGGTCTGGCGCTCCTCGAGGTGCTCAGCGGCCGTCTCCCGCACCGCCACAGAGGGCTCCCTCAACAGGCGCCGGCTCCCCGTGCGGCGGATGAACCGCGCCGCGCCGCGGAGGCTCGTGAGCCGCCCCAGCGGGCCGCCGCCGGAGGGGCCGGATGCCGGGGACGGGGAGGTCGGCGAGGAGATGAGGGGCGTGGACGGGGAAGGCGGGTCCCCGCCGGAGGAGCGGCGCGGAGAGGTCGACGCCATGGCGGAAGCCAATCAGCCAAACCCTAGCACCGTTTCTTTTTTTTCCTTCTCTCTTCTCCCTCGCGTTTTTGTGTTCTTGGCAGTGACTAGCGTGTTTTTTTTTTTTTGGCGGCGAGTTGGTCGGCACTGGCAGCGCGAGTTGGTTGGCAGCGTTTAGCTTTGCTCGTGAGTTAGGTGGCCGGTAGGCAGTTGGGGGAGCCGCGACTGGGAGGGTTCGGCGAGGACGTGGATGGTTGGATGGCCCTTGCAGGTTTCTAGCGCCGCTCTTTCGCGATCTTTCGTTCCGGTCCTTATCGATGATGAATCTATCATTAAGGTACCTTTTAGTTTTTTGTCCCAGAAAAACTCCGGAGCCGGCACAGGAAATGAACTGCGCGGAGGTAGCTAGGATGAGCGGAGGAAATGAACTGCGCCGAGGTAGCTGTGCAAAGAGATGACGGCGCATGCAAAGATGATGGCTCCCCTGGAGATCAAACATACTCGCCACATTCGCTTAGCTGATAAGTCGTGGCTGAAAGTACCGTTGGCTAATTTATTGTAAGAGAAATGATATTCGTTAACTGAAAAAATACGATTGCAAAAAAATGCAAAGGTCATCGTTGAGGGAGCGTGTGACACAGGGCAGCAATGGCGCATGCAAATTAGTGGCATTCGGAGACTTTTAAGGCAATTTCCTTCCAAAAACAAGTATCTGTTTCAAATTTGTTTTGACCATAACATTATTTACAATTAATGCAACGAAACAGGATCAAACATGAACATATTTTTATTTTTCAGAAAAAAGCAACATTTTCTAATTTAAAATAGAATATTTTAAAAAATACCCGTTCTGCCAAACGTTTTCTAAAGAGTTTTGGCTCCACTAGAGAAGCCACTTCTCTAAAGAAGCTAGAGCTGTAGCTATTTTTGGAGGAGACGAAACCCTACCAAACTGACCTTGGTTCGAGGGTCTATCCTTTGAAAATCTCTTATTAGTCCATAGCCTACTACCTTGGCCGTCGTATTAGGATTGTTCAAACCTCTGTGGTACTCCGAGCTAACTATCTTATGGTCAAGCAAATGATGATGTGGAAGAGTGAAGAGAGAACAACTTGGCTCTCGTACAAGCAAGAAGTTGGGCACAGGAGCCAAAGCAGTGGTGGACCCAGACATAAATTGAATGTGAGAAGGATTATGAAAGAGAAGGTGAAACATAGGTAAAAGTAAAAATAAAAAAAATTATAAATAAATAAGAGACAACTATTATATAGTTTGACTCTTATAACTTAGTTAATAGTCAAATATTTAGCTTTATTATTGGGGTTGCTTTTAGGAGCCGCCAAATTGGACGATTATATAGATCGACGATTCGGAAGATGAGTAACTAGAGCTAGGTAAAATAAGTACATGCCTACCACAAACTGTAAGCATACACAAAGAATTAGAGGAAGCAACATCAAAGAATCATGGCCCATAATACAAAGCTTAGAGCATCTCCAACAGTTTTCTTAAAATAACTCTCTAAATCCTCATTTAGAGTTATTCTAATAAAAATCGCTCTCTTTATCTCTTAACCTTTCAACAACTTCTCTGTATCTTGTTCAGTACTTTAGAAAGTTAGATATGTTTTCTATCTTTTAGCAAGCGAGAAATAGAAAATAAAGGATGGAAATATTTAGAGATCTAGTTCAAAAAGCCACTAAAGGAACTTTTTCACCTAAATCAGGACAATCCATGAATGGAAATATCAATATCAAAAGTTAGAAAGAACCTCGTGGAGTTAGTATTAGAACCTTTTACGTCCTGTAGATCCTCTTAAGAGCAAGTACATTAGTATTGTCTCTTAGGTGGTCATATATAGTGCCATGTGATTTTAAGAGGACTTAATAGATGATATATACCATGGTTGTGTTTTAAGTTCTTATAGCAACTCACAATTCCTTAATTTATGCATAGTACAAAAGTAACTTGTGAGTTGCATTACAATAACAACTTATGCAATGGTACAATTAATTGTTCTCCCATCCAAATCTTACGGAAATGCTATATAATGTTTTAGCTCCCGGGCACACACGATTTTTTTTTTCAGCGGAACTGCCCATCCGCCGGCGCAAGCGCTGCTGCCGCGCCTGCGCCGCTGTGCCAGCGCCCTCGCCCACGTTCGCGCTAGCGCCAGTGCCCCGCGCGCCGCACCCGCCTGTCCCTGACCCGCACCGCCGCCGCTGCCGCACCGCTGCTGCCGCCCCGCATAAACCAACTACGGCGAGCTTCTTCTTTCCCAACTCCGGCACCACCCTAAATTTTTGTCTTTGTCCTTTTATAGAAAAAAATGTTACTTGTGATCTGTGATTTGTTACTTGTGATCTATAATTTGTGTCAAGAAGGAAGATAACAGTAAAGAAAGATAGGAGGGAGATGAATGGTAACTATGTAGAAAAAATTTGGGTGTCCCGGGTTGTTAAACACACACAGCGCGCGTGCGCTGCAGGCGCTAGCGACGCACACTTTCTCCTTTTGGCTTTTGTTTCTCTTTCCGTCAGGCACCTTCTGTTTTTGGCTTCCCTTTCCCTTTCGGTCATCCCCAGGGACACGCCGCCGGCACGAGGGAGGCACCTCCGCCACCGGATCTCGGCACACGCGCTACACCATCAGCCTTCGCTGCCCCTCCCCCAATCACCACCGGTGCACTCCGTCGACACTCGACGCAGCTCGTCCACCCCGTCACCTACAACTCCGCGTCGGCGTCGGATTGGTTAGGGTTTGAGGTTTCGGCAGCCTGCGCCAAATCCTGTCGCCGCTGCTCGATCGATCGCTCGAATCCAGTCACGCTCGTGGTCAGGCGTCAGGCGGCCTGCGGCGGCGCTCTCCTCTCCACTCGAACGCGGCGCGGCGGCGGCTCCTCCTCGGCCCCTCCTGCGCGCTCCGCTCCTGTCCTCTGTCCGCAGGGGGGCGACAGCCAGGCCATCGGCCAGCCGGTGGGTGGCTGCCGGCTGCAGCTTGCCCCTAGGGCCTGGGGACCGCCGCTTGCCTTCCAGCCGCTGGCAGTTGGCGCCGGGGCCGCGCCGGCCTGGGCAGCTACCGTGTTTTCATCACAGGGCCTGTCGATCTCCAGCAGATCTCCAGCAAGCATGCCACTGACCAACTCCATCCCTTCGATTGAGGTATCTGGACAGCTCGTTTTCAAATCCTATTGCTCGTGGTCACCACCATTGATAGGTACTAACTAACTTCTTCTATGCGTGTAAAAATTACAGTTTGTTCTAGGGCTGTAGATCTGCGGGCAGATAGAATTCTCTAGACTCCAAATTATTTTGTGATATGAATTGTCTAAATTCTACAGGTATGAATTGTCTAATTATGTCGTCAGACATCCTTAATGCAGAAATGTGTTATTTTATTCTGCTAGTTTTCATGCATAAATGAATTATTAAAATGACAGATTACATCAAACTTCTCTATATAGATTTTACAAATTCTTTTTAGTTGATCGGCTCCAATTTCTCTTGTTCTATAAACAAGCTTCATCTGAATTATTTATCTCTCTTTTTCTTTTTACCAAGGTGCACAAGTTTTATATGTACTCCCTCCCATAAAACTTGATGTTATAGGATTCAAAAAAGTCTGCGAAAACTTGATGAATTAGCTTTTCAACAATAGATTAGGCTGATATCAGTTTGAGATTGTGGTCTGCATGCCTCTACACATTCAAGTGGGCTGGATAGAAGTCTTTGTTAAAGACGACCAGGCCACAGTTTAATCAGTGGTATTTTTAGAATCGTCTCCGGTGCAATACTACATGGATATTTTTTCATGTTATCCTCTTTCTGCACCATTTATTTATCACATGATTTCCTATCCTTCTTACATCAGCATAGGGTTTCCATTTGTAGGGATATATGAACACAAAACTTTAGATTTTAATAGTATCTAGAGGATAGTTTGGAGTAAGCTTTTCATTCATGAGATACAATGGGTGACTGCTGCTGCTGTTCATCAAGGGTGTCTGAGTCAGATAGAGCACCGGTGCATATCTATGTATGTATAACCTGCTTTGTCTTACTTTTGATGTCAAAATATTCCCTTAGTCCTCAGCAAGCATTTTTGGCACCCTTACCATTAACTGCAACGATAACCTAGTTTCTACCATGTCTCATAATTCACAATGCTAGAAGTTTAACGGCTATATAGAAGTTTTGATGCAACAGAAGGAATTATTTTCCCTGTAATGTGAATCTTCCTGTTGTTCTTATCAGCTTGGTAATCAGAAATACAGACTCTGTCAATAATATCATGGTTGCTTTAATATACCTTATGTGATGGTCACTTCCATATGCAAAAAGGAGAAAGAAAAGAACAGGACTGAAGCTGACTCAGCACTAGCTTTCTGTTTGCATCTAATCTTCTGTGCTGCAAAATTTACTTTCCTTTTGCATTATTCAGCATAGACAAAATCCCGAGGAGCATGAACCCTTGTCTTCAGCCTTTGATGGACCATCTCCAACTTCTGCTATAGTTGCAGTTGACACAGATCTTGGTACATCCTCACTTGCACTTACCGAGCACCACCTACACCTTTGCCTTATGATGTTTGCACATTAGCTTCCACATTAGTTTTCTATTGTTCGATATATGGAAAATGTTAGTAACTGCTCTTTCAGTGCTTCCACATTAGTTTTCTGTTGTGAGAAATCTTTGTGAAAAAATGACATACTGCTATTCGATTCATCGCTTCCTCATTTAGGTATTTACATACAACACTACTTTTTTGCAGTATGATGTCACATTTAGGATCAGAAAAGTACTGTTACATTTTTGTACTGTTGAGAGAAATGAAATTGACCTTTCAGTAAAATAGATTTAAGTTTTCCAACCTTATATAGTAAACTGTTGCATGTTGGGCTATAATGTTGAGAGCGCAGGAGAGCTATTTTGACTGTGTAGTTTCAGGATATGGCATGTGAAATGCATATGCTGATGTCTTTATAGAATCTTTTTCGTAGTTGTTTCGTAATGATATTTTGGCATTACTTGATGGTCTATCTTATTTAAGTGCAGTTGCAACAATTATGTATAGAACAATGCTAAGGCCATGCATCTGGAGACAAATGAACTTAGGAAAAAATACTACAGCGCCCACGACCATTGGTCTAGATGAGCACAAAGTGGCATGCCTTGCCAATTTTTCAGGATTCAACAGCTAGCTATTCTATTAAAAGTTGAGATTATAAAAATAGCACTAAAATGACACTATTTTTCTCAATCAACATAGCACATGAACCACACGTTGAGGATTGATGATCTGGAGTCAATAATTTGATCTTTTGTAATGCATTAAAATCATTGGATGAAGTTAAGAAACCTCTGCTTATCAGGTATATTCATGGCTTTCATTTCAACCTCTTATGCTCTTATGCAATTGCTCCGAATCGATGCTCTTATGCTCTTATGCAATATGTACCAGGTTGCAACCACCAGTCTAGGTTGAATGTAAATGTCTTCGAGGGTTAGAAGTAATTGATCCATATGCAACATGAAGCAGGTTGCAGCATACAACTGTTGAGGTGATCTTCATTTTTCTAATTCTCTATAAAAAAGTAAAGTTTGAAATTACAAAGTTTCAAAGCTTGAAATACAAAATTTAAAATGTGTTAGTCTAAATTTCTTGAATTTTAAGAATAGAGTTTGAAATTACAAAGTTTTAAATCTTAAAGTACAAAGTTTTAAATGCGCTAGTATAAAGTTCCTAGATTTAAAATGTAAAGTTTAAAATTACAAAGTTTTAAATATTTGAAATACAAAGTTTTAAGTGTGGTTGTATAAAGTTCCTAAATTTTAAAAATAGTCTAAAATTACAAAGTTTTAGATCTTAAAGTATAAAGTTTTAAAGTGTGCTAGTATGAACTTCCTAAATTTAAAATGTCAAGTTTGAAATTACAAAAATTTTAAAGCTTAAAATACAAAGTTTTAGATGTGCTAGTATAAAGTTCCTGAATTTTAAAATAAAATTTAAAATTATAAAGTTTTAAACCTTAAAGTAAAAAGTTTTAAATGTGCTAGTATAAAGTTCCTGAATTTAAAGTGTAAAGTTTGAAATTACATGTTTTTAAATTTGAAACATAAAGTTTTAAATGTGCTAGTATAAAGTTCCTTAATTTTAAAAATAAAATTTAAAATTACAAAGTTTTAAATCTTTAAGTAGAAAGTTTTAAATGTGCTAGTATACAGTTCCTGAATTTAAAATGTAAAGTTTAAAATTACAAAGTTTGAAAGCTTGAAATACAAAGTTTTAAATGTGCTAGTATAAAGTTCCTAAATTTTAAAAACAAAATCTAAAATTAGAAAGTTTTAAATGTGTTAGTATAAAGTTCCTGAATTTAAAATGTAAAGTGTGAAATTATAAAGTTTTAAAGCTTGAAATACAAAGTTTTAAATGCGTCAGTATAAAGTTTTTAAATTTAAAATGTAAAGTTTGAAATTACAAAGTTTTAAAGGTTGAAATACAAAGTTTTAAATGTGCTAGTATAAAGTTTTAAATGTGCTAGTGTAAAGTTTTTTAATTTAAAATGTAAAGTTTGAAATTACAAAGGTTTTAAATTTGAAATACAAAGTTTTAAAGGTGATAGTATGTCACACTCGATTTTAAGGATAAAATGAGATGCATAAATTTTATGTGCGCCTAGAGATCAGTCACACACATAAGTTAACAAATTACAAAGTACCATCACAGTATTTATTACATCGCGAACAATAATTCATTACAATAATATCAAGTCTATTATAAAAGCGGAAAAAACTAGGTAACTACTCTCCACGAGAGCCTCAAACTTCATAGGGACGTTGATCGGTGAAGCACAAGTCTAGTAATCCTCAGGGTAGTCTTCATAAACATTGTCATATGTTATCCATCCGGGATTTTTATCCAAATAGTAAAAAAAATAAACAAGCGTAAGTACATCTCGCACTTAGGAAGAATAACATAGTTTATGAAGCTCAGGAGGCTGACTCTGGTTTACTGCTATTAGCATTTTAATAAGTCAAAGTTTTAGCACTATATTAGCATTTAGTTGTGCTTTAGCCTCAATTAAACCACATGATCATAAACATGAATAATATTTATCATTAGAATTATCATCATTAATAACATCATCATCAAGTGATCAACTATTTCGTCAGTTTTTCGGGTCGCTCGTGTCCGTGAGCATGGCTGATATACCAGTTTTTAATACTCTGTATAGTTTATATATTTTTACCCGAGAGCCGTGATTTACCTTTTCGCCCGAGGTATCTAATCTCTTGACCCTCTCTCTAGGGAGTTCGACAGGTTTACTATGAAGTCTTTCAAAGGTTTCTCTAACAAATTAATAGCCGCTGAGTTTCCTTGATAAGAGAATATAGAGCCTCTCTTTCTGAATGGCACATTCCGCGTAGGCTATACACATAGAGACATGTTGCACTATACTCAGCTTGATAGGCCCCATTTGCGCCATTTCGTGTAACTACCAACAAGCTAGAAAAAATCCTACTACTCAACTAAAGCTAGAGCCATGTGGCACCCCCTGTTGTACTGTATGTTCCACCTTTTGCCAACAGATAAGTCCTTAGGCAGGGCCAAGAGCATCTTGTACAAAAGTCAATTACTCTCTCGCCCTATCATCCAGTTGCTAAGAGCAAGTTTTACCATCTGTTCCATAGTGCCATTAATCATCATTTAGATCATGTATAGTTAATATGAGCGCTAGCAAACTGGTATATGCAGGTATAACCCATCGGAAATCAAGGTACAAGGTAACAATATCTAGGAGATCCTTACAGGTATCAAATTCGACACATGCACACGACTAAATAATTAAATGGTGAATAGGACAAGGAGATTTCATGCTATACGTGTCTTGCTCAAAGTTTCCCTGCTGGCCCTGATCGTCAAAATAGTACTCTTAATCACCCGCGAATTGCTTATCGTCTATACTCGATCATCATAGCAACAACACGCATCCAGAGACAATCATGCAAAGCAAACAAGCCAATAATTAGAACAGTACACCAACAACACGAAAACAAGATGAAAGGTTTATAAAACAAATCTACTTCTCGCTGTGAATACATAGACACAAAGATCACGAAAATCGGAGCTAAAACGTGAACGTTATGAATTAAATAAGATTTTCTATAGTAGTTTAATAGATTAAATCTAACCATGAATTTTAAAAGTGGAAAACATGATTAACAGTGTCATAAACATGTAGATTACTTAATTACAAACCTAACGCAACTTGAACGGATCAAATTGGACCTAAAATGTAGTTTTTATGAGAAAAATAAGTTCAGGGGCAAATCTTTAATTAAACTGAACCGTAAATACGCTTTTAAAATTGAGAAGGCTCACTATAGATCTAAACAGAGGTGGTTTACGCTTTCAAAAAGGGAAAACGTAATCCAGGATTGCGCAAAGGACTGCGGGTTCGATTATGAAAAAGTCGAGGGTCTCTTTACGGAAAGTGACCGGTGAAGGGGTACTGGCCATCCTGGGCTATTGTATCTAAACTAAGCGGCACAGATCAGATCGGCGAGGGAGAGAGAGGCGTCAGCTGGCTGGAACAGTGGTGGCGCGGCCATGGCTGGTGGTGAAACCTCGCCGGCGCGAGTGAAAAAGAGCCCTACGGGCCACTGCTCGATGAATCGAGGGCATGGGGATGATGCGGGGGCGATGTCGATCACGTCTAGGCCCTTTATGCGGTCGGGGAACGACCCGCGTGGTGACCGCCATGGCTGGCGGCGAGAAATGCTCACCCCGCGAACGCAGAGTCAGCCCTAGAGGTCACGATTCGAGATGGAAAGTACGCGAAATGAAAAAGGGGGAAGCGGGGATGCTCACCACGGATGAAACGAAGGCGGAGACGACGGTGATGGCGGCAGAACGTCGCGGCGGGCTCCGGCGACTCGCTCTGCTAGGGTTTGCGGTGGCTCTGCGAGCTTGAGCGAGGCGACGACTGGCACTATGAGTAGCATGGGGGTGGCGATGGCTCTTGGGGTCCCTTTTATAGAGGCGCGGACGCACGTGGGATAAGGCCCAACGACCCCATGAAGCACGGAAGTGACGACGGCAGGATAAGGGCGATGTCCGCTTGATTTGGCGGGAGGTTGGGGACGACCTCCGATAGGTGGGCCCGAGCAGTCAGCGGCTGCGGCGGACTGCCAGGCGTGGCTAGTGTGGCAGCGGAAGCGGGAGGAGGGAACAGCAGCGGCGCTGCGCCTTCGCGGTGCTGGCCAGCCCAAAGAAGGGAAGCGCGCGTGGGCCAGCGGAAAAGGGGAAGGGCGGAGGCAGGCCGGGCTAGAATTGGGCCAACAGGCCGGAATGGAGGGAAGAGAGGGAGAGGGAAAAGAATTTCCTTTTTTCTAAGTGATTTTACAAATCCATTTTCAAAAGATTTTGAATTCCTTTTTAATTTTGGTGAAACCAATCATCACAAAATAAGATTGCAGTAGCATGAATGCATCAACATGTATCTAGCCTTATAGGTGATTTTAATTTCATAAAAAATATTATTTCCCTAAGTTTGAATGCTCACAAAATGCATAATTAAATCAATTTCACTTATTTTGAAATGATGCAAATTTTAGGATGTTACATAGTATAAAGTTCCTAAATTTAAAGTGTGAATATTTGAAATTGCAATGTTTTAAAATCTTGAAATAAAAAGTTTGAAATGTGCTAGTATAAAGTTCCAGAGTTTTAAAATAAACTTTGAATAAAAAGTTTTAAATCTAAAGTACAAAGTTAAAATGTGCTAGTATAAAGTACCTGAATTTCATTATTTTCGTTCTCATACCTTAGTACAAAGTTTCAATGATGTAATCTTTTACTGGTTGCAGGACAATTTGAAGTACGAAGACGATACACTAGTTTATCGTGGAAGAAAAGTAATCGAAAAATTGCAGCAAACTTATGGTGCTGAACTTGCAGACTGTTCAAAATAAAAATAGTTGTCTTTAGATTGGTAAGTTGTTTTTTTTTACTTTTCAACCTGATATGGTGTGTAAATAGATGTTAGTCTTTTGAAATCTGTATTTTGTTGTGTTCTAACCATTCATCGTTGTATCTTCCTTGATCAAACTATATACAAATGTAGTAAACTCTCAATTCCAAGTGCAATAGGTTTTTGTGCAGTGATTACTTTGAATGTCTGTTTCTTTTATTTATTTTCTTGTATCGGTTCAATCAAGCAATCTCATAGAAATTTTTTGATGTTGAAAGTTTTTAAACACAGTTTTTAGGTCCGAAGTGCAAAAGTTATGGTGCTGAGAATACAAAGTTTTTAGTGCCCTAGTTCAAAGTTTGTTCATTCGATGGAAAAACATTTTGTTCCAACCAGCTATTGCGTATTAAACGTTTTCTCTCTTTTTTTTCAAAGTTGATTTATGTCATTTTGTGTTTTAGCTTATTACTTTCGACTTATATATGTAAATAAAACCATCCCCCGCCCATTTACTACTCACACACCAGCCTGAAAGAGAAAAACAAAAAAAGCTAGAGAAAAAATAGTGGCCCAAATAAACTAGATAGGAGAATTGACTCACGTAGAAAACTAGACTTCAGAAGCTAAATGGGCCTTCAGATGAAGCTAGACAGGAGAACCGGGCTCCAAATCGATGGGTCAAGACTAAGGTGCGACTTGCACTCAGACTACTCTTGACGACCCAAACCCAAACACAAGACCTATTCTAAGAATTGGGTCATGCACAGTCATTGGGTTACCCATCCAAAATTTCCTTTCTTCAACAGCGAACCCAAAATATCTACTGCCCTCCCTTCTTTCTCTCTCCGTCTCGACTCTTCCAGTGTTCCCTTCCCCTCCCTCTCTCTCGCCCTCGCTTGTTGTCTCGATGGCGGCGACTCCTTGCCCGTCCACGCGGCACGGCAACACCCCCCCCTCCCCCGCACGGCGCGTCGGCCGCAGCACCTCCCCTAGCTCTGCTCGTCCTTTTCCCTCTATTTCTATTTCTCTCTCGGTCCTCTCCAAGTATGTATCTCTCTTCTCTTCATTCTTTCTCTCTCTTTCTCCATTCATGACCTCTGAAGATTCGATCCCCTGCTACCACTTCCCCTTATCTCCATAATTCTCTCTCCCTACATCCACGAGCTCACACTGCTCTGCTCCCTATGTTTTTCGTGTTCTTCTTGAATCTGACAGATATGCAAACTTGGTGGTTCTCTTATTTTTGCTCCATTCTTTCTCTCTCTATTCTCTCTCTTTCTCCATCCACGAGCTCTGAAAGATTAGGTCTAGTACACACTGCTGCCCGTTTCCTTGTCTCCCCTCGATTTGACCATCTCGATCCTCATCTCCAGATGATTTAACTTTTATTTGTCAAAGATTTAGATTCGTTCGGTACTCTATCGTTGTTCTTCACTGCAATATATTTTTGCTCTCTCGGATCTTACCTATTTCTTTCTTTTACGGTGACAGATCCTGCATTTTTTGCTTTTATTTGCCAAAAAATTTCAGATCCGTTCTGTACTATATGGCTGTTCATCATTGCGTTTTGTTTGGGTCGCATCAGATTAAGCGCGCCTCATCTCATTCTCCGCGCCACGTGGCCGCCGCTTGTGGAGCAGGCGCGACCGCGACGGCGGACCTTCACTCCGCGCCGCAGGCTTCCTGGAGCAAGTGCGGGCCGTCGCCCTGTTCGGCGGCGGTGCGGGCCGCGGCGCGCATCTAGGGCCAGCCCGCGTCTTCTCCTTCCTGTCAGTACCGCGTGGAGGCGTGGCGCGGAGTCAACCCGACAGTTGGAGCGGGGTCTTCATGTCGCAGTGCCCCCCCCTCGATGCTGGCCGCGGCGAGACGGAGCAGCCACGCGGACCCGCCGTGTTGAGCCGGCTCCGGTCGTGGTGGGTGGGGCTTGGCGCTGCGGGGAGACGCAAAGAGACGGAAGAGAGGACGCTTATTTGCGTTACGCGTCGCCCTTCGAACGCAAATGGTCATGCGATTAGCCTATTTCCGTTGGAGGGTGTTTTTCGCCTATAAAATACTGTGCACACACATTTTGAGTATGGGTCGCGTTATGCGTGCGCTGTTGGAGAGTCTCATGCAGCAGCTAGCTAGCCGCAGCTTACGTGCGTCGCTACCCATCCCTGTGCGTGTGCGTTGCTATCGCTCGTAGCGCGCGCCCGCCGCATAAGAGCGTTCCTAGACCTTGGCTCATAAGGCGGTTGTCTCACAAAACAACAACCTCTTTTTAGTTTCCTTCTCTCTTTCCTCCACACCGATAAAAATCTTATATGGCGTTGCATGAGACAGAGTATGAAACCGCTAACGTGTAGTAATGTCCTTACCCTATGATGTTGTGGAAAGTATAAGGTTCTGTCTCCTTGACAAGCAACGTGAGGACATGAAGTGCGAAATGAGCCACTGGATTGTGATAGCAACGTGATTTACATCTGTAACAGCCATGACTAGGATAGTATATACATAAATACCATATGTAATGGATTGAGATCGAGTAATATAGTACCCCACTGCAGACATTTTTAACATACCCTCCTATTGAGTAAAGCATGCACATTTTACATTTGGACATTATTTTGCAGAAATGATTTTCTGTTGTGATTTTCAGGATTTGAAATGGTTCACCGTTTGAGTGTGGGACCACCCTTGCACTTGGGGCCAAGCGTTGGTTGGCAGTTGTCAGCAAGAGTAGAGGATCATTCCATATTCGCATATAGTTGTGCGAGGTCACATGCTGACTAGTAAGCAGGCCAAGGGGGGAAGGGAAATCTTAGCCCTCTGAAAAACCCGTAAAATTCTCCAAGGCCTTGACCAATACTTCAAGTCAAACTAGGCTAGAGTAAACAAGCTGGACCGTGGACTCGATGAATTGGTTCTACGGTGGCCACTAACAAAATAAGCGCTACCTCTTCGACTTCAGTTATATTGTAATTTTTAAAATAGCTTATCTGTCAAATCGAGATTGTAAAAATAATAATAAAAAAAATCTACAGCTGGCCTCCTCGAGTCGTTCCTCACTCTCCCTTCCTGGGTGAAGACGATGTATATGTCCATGCTTATTTCATTCTCTACTTCCATGTCCCATCCATGGACCATGGTTTCTATCAAAAGTTACAGTAGTTTCCATTTGCGGGGCACAGTATTTAAAAAATGTACTCTACATTCCTGACAGAAAATCATTTAGCATTTGTAAAGCTAACTGATTTTTAGAGAAACATAGCAGAAATTTTCTGACCTTAAACTTTATAAGCATCACATGATCGTGATCTTCCATTCTCCCTTTATAAATCATAACAAATTAGTACATATAATCATATATGGGTGGGCGGGTTGGGTGGGGGTGGGGGGGGGGGGGGGGGTGATTTTATCTGTAACAGTTTTTTTTTTCAACACGGGGAGGTTCCCCATTCCCATTCAATTAAGAACGGAAATACAAGCAGAGTTTAGAGTTTCGAAGAAGAAAGAAGCATAACAAACTGCGCTTGACCTTCAGCGCAAGAGAGTACCCAAGACTATCATCCAACCAAGCTAACCGAAAAACTATCGAAACGCTAAGACCTTCTTAGCCTAGGCAAAAGCAAACCGCACACATCACTAAACTACGAGAAAGTCTAGACATCCGAAACCAAGACAAGCTAGGAGTAACAGAACCACCATTATTACAGAACTGAAAACATCACATCAGAGGGATGCCTAACCAGCCATCCAAACGAGACTTCGTCTCCAGATGACTTCTCCCACTCAGATAACCAGAAGCCAGCGAAGATCTTTTTTCGGATGTTGTCATGCAGGAGCATCATCGTCGCCTGTCATCTGGTCACCAGTGGCTCGGGATGACCTGCTGCGCTTGGACGCCAACAGACCCACAGCAATCTTCACCATCGTATTAATGCCTTCCTCCAACATCTCCCTGTCCATCTCTGCAAACAACCCTGTCCAGAATTTCATTAAGGCCCCGGCATGACAAATGATATCTACTGGATTTTTAATCAGTTTTTTTTTATCAAAACAAGCTTTGTTCCTTGCTTTCCAAATTGCCCAACAGATGGCCGCAACCCCCCAGACATGAACCTTCCTGCCTTGGGGAAGCCACCTGTCTAACCATAACCAGCAGTGCTTAATATCCTTAGGAATGTCATTTGCCCCCACACATTTTGCCACACAAGCCCATACAACTCTAGCCACAGAACAGGAAAAGAACAGATGATTGATGGATTCATTATGGTTACAAAAATAACATTCAGGACTACCCTTCCAGTTTCTTTTTATCATATTGTCTTTAGTCAATAGCGCATCATTTTCCAACAACCACATATAGAATTTCAGTTTGGCGGGGATCTTCCCCTTCCAAATGTGCTTAAAATGCCTTCCAGACTCAGCTTTGGTCAAGGCCGTATAAACAAATTTCATAGAAAAGGTTCCCTTCTTGCTGAGTCTCCATCCAATCTTGCCTGGAATATCAGATAATTGGAACTCCTGAACCTTAATCCAGACCATATCCCAAATGGTTTGCAAATCTGCATGTAACCATCTTTTAAAAGTAATCATGGACACCCCAGATTTGACATCAGCTACACTAACTCCTTTCTGCTCACACAGTGTAAAGCACTGGAATTAAGGTGCAAAGAGGACTATCAGATAACCAAGCATCTTCCCAAAACCTAACAAGAGCTCCATCTTCAATCTTAACACATCTGCCCTGTAGGTAAATGGACTTAACTTTTAATAGATCTGTCCAGATAGGTGAATCACCTAACTTGTGGGAAACAGTATGGATATAATCTCTTGAGAGGTATTTGTATTTAACTATATCCTGCCATAAACCCTTTTCATGTTCTAGTTTCCACCACCACTTACTCAACAAACTGATGTTCATCTTTTCAATGTTTTTAATGCCAACCCCACCTTTCTTTTTACTTTTACACAGCTTAAACCATCTCACTAAATGATATTTCCTCTTGGTCCCACCCCCTTGCCAGAAAAAAGTCCTTCTGAGCTTATCAATCTCTTTAAGTGTGGTTTTAGGTAACAAGAAAACAGACATATGATAAATAGGTGAGTTATTAAGACTGGAACATAAAAGAGTGGTCCTCTCAGCCATAGTCATGTTGCCCCTTTCCATACATCAAGTCTCTTATTACACTTTTCAATCAAAGGTAACCAATCTATCAAATGTAATCTACTAGGGCTCACTGGGACTCCCAGGTATTTGACAGGAAAAATGCCCAATTGACAATTAAAAATCTCAGCATAATGCTTGCCCCAATCATCCTCATCATTGATCATCAAGATCTGACTTTTGTTAAAGTTGATTTTCAGGCCAGAGAGCATTTCAAACAAATACAATAGCATTTTCATATTTCTAGCCCCATCAAGGTCATGTTTGAGGCAGATTATGGTGTCATCTGCATATTGCAGGATAGCCACCCCCCTGGGAATGATGTTATTGACTAAACCAGAAAATATATTATTTTCTTGTGATCTAATGACCATTCTGGTGAGGCAGTCAGCTACAAAATTGAACAAAATAGGGGACAGTGGGTCACCCTGTCTTACTCCTTTAAAGCTCTTAATATATGGCCCAACAGAATCATTCAGTTTCACACTAACTGTCCCACCAGAGACCACCTGTTTAATCCAACCACACCATTTGCTATCAAAACCCCTTAAACTTAGACAATCAAACAGAAGCTTCCAACTTACCTTGTCATATGCCTTCTCGAAATCAATTTTAAACATTATTCCAATTTGTTTATTTTTTTGGTTTCATGAAGAATTTCATGTAGACACATGATTCCAGATGTGATGTTTCTACCTTTCATGAAGGCAGTTTGGGTTCTGTGAATGAGTTTATCAGCAAAATGTTCTAGTCTCAGAGTAAGAGTTTTGGTGATAAGCTTGTATAAGCAGTTTAACAAATAAATGGGTCTAAACTATTGGATTTTTGAAACCTCTTTGACTTTGGGTAAAAGAGTTATAATTCCATAATTGAGCCTACAGATGTAAAATCTATTATGATGAAAATCATCAAACAATTCCATTATATCATCCTTCACAATGTCCCAACAGTATTGATAAAATTCAATTGGGATCTTGTCTGGGCCAGGGGCCTTATTTTTTTTCTCCATTTGAAACAATGCTACCTTAACTTCAGATTCAGAGAAGGGCTTGCAAAGGATTTCATTATCACACTCTTCCAGGCTTTCAGTATGATCCCAAATTGAAGGGTCCAAGCTGATATCATATTCAGTTTCGGGGCCAAAAAGCTCTCTGTAATATTCAGTTGCATGTTCCATTAACTGTTCATCACCCTTAATTACTACACCTTCTTTCTCTAAGGTAATAATAGTGTTCTTCCTTTTCCTGCCACTTGCACATTTATGAAAAAATGTAGTATTTATGTCTCCCTTAAGAAGCCAATTCTCTTGGCTCCTATTATACCAATAAAGTTCTTCCTGCTCCAGCAGGTCAAGATTTTCTCTTTGAAGCTCAATCTTTCTAAAAAATTGTTGAGGTAAAAGGTCTCCTTTTTCCTAACTCTTCTACCTCACATAACTACTCTTGAATTAACTTTCTTCTTTTCCTCAGCTCACCCTGAAGATTAAATCCTCAACCTTTAAAAAATTGTTTAAACAACTGAAGTTTTTCCTGAATTCTATCAAGAGCAGTTTTAGCATAACATGATTTATTCTAGATTCTGTTCACTTCTTGTTTGAACTCAGGGTTGTCCAACCAATTGAGCTCAAACCTGAATTGAATGTTAGAGGGCTTCTTCATGATGCCACAAGAGATAATCAGAGGGTTGTGTTCAGAAACTTCCCTTGGAAGTTTCCTGACCATGACTTGTGGATAGAGATCTTCCCATCCACTTGTAACCAGGATCCTATCAAGCTTTTCCAGAGTGGGTGGGTCTTGATTATTGGACCACAATCCACCAGTCATTGATATTTCTCTAAGTTCATGAAAGTTAATCAGAGCATTAAATAAACCAGAATGTCTGTGTACCCTAGTATTTGTGCTCCTCTCCCTAGTATATCTAATAATGTTGAAATCTCCCCCGATGAGTAAAGGGTCAAGACTCTTGGAACAGAAATTGGACAGCTCAGTTAAGAAAGGATTTTTTCCTTCTTCTTAAGCATCTCCATACACAATCAACAAATTCCACTTAAATTTTAACTGCTTATCCCACAGATTCATTTGGATCATATAATCCCCTTGTTTAAAAGATCCTACATCAAAAAATTCTACTCTGAATCCTACCAAGATCCCCCCAGACCTGCCTCTGGATGGGTTCCATAACCAGAGATAATCATTTTGAGGGTCAAATCTCCTAATGAGAGAGTCATCATAATTTTCAATCATAGTTTCTTGCAATCCAATGAAATGGAATTGATGTTGTTGAATAAGAGTTTTTAAGAAAGTAGAGGTCCTTTTTTATTCCAAACTAACCCTTGCAGATTCATGACTTATGTTTCTTTTTTTCCAATCCTTTTTCCCAAGTTAGGAGCTTCCTGTACTTGTTTGCCCCTAACCTTTAGGGGAGTAATCCTGTTTGCTTTTCTGGTGCCTTTCGTTTTTTTCCTAGATTGAGCAAAAAAGGACTCATTTGGCTCAGATGATTCCTCCTGAATCCATTCAATTTGTAAATTTGGTTCTTCAGGTTCATCAACTACTTCTTCAATAATCAAGTTGGAATTGATTTGTTGTTGTTTTATAAATAAATTGGATCTAGTAATCTCTAACTCTTTCAAAATATCAAAAGAATTGTTATTATCACCCTTCATCCTAATTCCCATTTTCTTAGAAATAGAATGCAAAGAAGTCTGTGGTAATTCAGGAAATAAAGACTGGGATTTTGTAGTACCTTCCAGATTTCTCTTCTTGGCAATAATTTCCACCTTTTCTTGAGTAGTCATAGCAATATCTTCCTTCAGTCTTTCACTGCGCCTCCTCTCCTGATGAACTTTCTCCATTTTTGATTCCTGCCCCACTACCTGAGCATCAACACCAGTTCCATCTTGTATTTACTAAGAAGGTTGAGTATTGATTTTAGAAGCCACACTCTACTGGGTGTTAATGATGTGATCATCCGGCAGGAACACCTCAGGAGAGACCGTAGTAAGCTGCACTATTTCATTTTTCTTATTGACCTCTTCCACAAGATCAGGGATCACAGCAACTGTTTTTATAGCATCAACATCCTTAGATGCTATTGTATCCAAGGTCATGTCAGTGTTACCTTCCATGCGCCATATCTATTGTTTCTCAGTTATGTCACCATCCTTAGAACAACCCTGACCACCATTTTCATATACTCCAATCTTGCGAAGCTTATCACTGAGTGTTTCACTGTCAGTGTCAGATTCTTCAAAAGAATCTGGAATGTGTACTTTATCATTCCTCCCTTCATCCACATGTTCCTTTCTGTAAGATTTCTGAGCATCATCCATGAATTTACTACCAGAGGCAGACTTAACAGTACTACTCTTGGGAGGAGCAGAGGAAGAAATGTATCTCCCCTTTTTATCAAGTTGATCTCTCAGAGCATCAGATTTACCAGTATCTTTACCCCCCTTGGGGGCATCATCAGTAGCGGAGGGATGATCTTGTACACTCCCCCCTTTATCCTCAGTTTGCCCATCCTCAATCCTGGAAAACTTGCTACTAGATTTCCCGCCTTGAGTATTTGAGCTCTGCCCATTAGTGTCATCAGACTTGTACCTTTTTGGGGGAGGTTGTCGACGAAATCTGGTCGGCAGTCTACCGAGGGGTATGCCAACGGTAGTAGATGAATCGGTGGAGGTGCGCGTGAGGGAACCGGATGGTGACACAGGATGCGAGAGACAACGATTAGACAGGTTCGGACCATCGACTTGTTATAATACCCTACGTCATGTGTCTTTGTGGATTGTATTGCGTATGATGAGATCAGAACGAGAAGGATCCCTACCCGCCTTATATAGCCTAGAGGGGTAGGGTTACAGATCGATTGTTTCTATCCTGATCGGCTTACAAGATAGGAAGTTATAGATATCACGGTAATCTAGTATATCCGAGCAGATTTCCTAGATCGTCGAGGATCTTCACGCAGTCTTGCGAGGCACGCTGACTTACGCCGTACTTTACGCGACGTTGTCTTGCACGCTGGGCCTCGACTGGCGGCGCGGCCCCTACGTGGTCTCGTGGGCAGGGCATCCCCTAGTGGCTCGGCCCATGTGCATCCCTGTGGGTATTGGGGTTATACCCCCACATATAGTCCCCGAGCGCCTTGTATCTGCCGAGCAACGCCGTCTTTAGCTTGTCCGAGCAGTCCAGCTAGTCGTCGGTCGTCAAAAGCAGGCGTCCATCCAGATTGACTGGTAGCCGAGCTGTTGAAATAGGCGTTCGAGCTGTTGAATACATCATCCAAGCTGTTGAACATGGTGTCCGAGCTGTAGAAACGGATGTCCAAGTGTTTCAATCTGGGAGCCGAGCTCGGGCTCACTTGAAGCTTCAAGGTTTGACGGCAGGATGTATGGAGCTCTAAGTAAATTTTTTTTTGAAGTCTCAGCTGCTGAAGTGTACACACTTAAGTGCCTATTGCGATGGCTCTAATGACGTGATCATCAGGGCAGAGCGGAGGCATCATGGCATACTTGACGAAGTGGAAACACCGTGGGAAAAAAGCTGTACATGCACCGCAAGGTGCATTATACACTTGTACACAATGTAGTCCCCGAGCTTGCTGGAAGATGATGAAGAAATCTTGTAGCAGGGTCAAAGAAAAATATTCAGACTAGGCAATCAGTACATTCACCGCTAGGTGAAGTGTACACACTTAGTCCCCGAGCCTAGCACTAGGTGAAGCAGTCTCGTGGTGCCAGGATCCAAAGAAGCAGTCTGCAGGTGCTAAACCCGTTTCTGTCTTAGTTGAGAAAAATAGTACAGTCATTGCAAGATGACGTGTACACACGTAGTCCCCGAGCCTATTGGAAGATGATGAAGGTATCTTGTAGTAGGGTCAGAAAATATCTTACTCCGTTGAAACGACACGTAGCATTGAACTCCGTTTCATCACTCCACATTCAACGCAGTTTGACGCGGTGGCCTATAAGGCCCACTCGACGGCCCAACGACGCGCGGAGGTTTCAGGGGAGAATGCGGCGGGGAGGCGCGGTTTCCCAAAAACCCTGAAAGGCGAAGGGTCAGGGGTCGAACCATTATAAGAGCGGCGCAACCCCAGCGCACATTCCCCACCTTTCCTTCACCACTTCATCTTCTTCCTCACGCTCACACTGCATCACTCGGTAACTGCTCCACCATCAAAGTAACCGCAAGCTCGTAGTCTCCTCCAGGCCACAGATCTGTTGGATGGCACCCAAAAGAAACCACAACAGCTCGAGTAGGGCATCGCACTAGTTCAATCGCGTCGAGGAATGGGTGAGCTCCGTTAGCAACGAGGCGGCGCTCAACCAGTTGGTGGTGGACGGCGTGCTGCTGAAAGGTACTTGTGTGGTTTTGGTAATTAAGTGACAACCTAGGTGGACTAATTGTGGTTATGTGAGATACACAGGTGATTAGTCCACAGGTACATGTGTGTGAGCAACATATGCCATGAAGGTGAAAATGGCTTGGAGATGTTGCAAAGCTTATACATGTGATGATGAAGGAGCTCATTGCACATGAGACATGATATTGAGTCATGTGATCAAGGTGGAGAAGATCAAGACAAGACTTGGCTTGATGGACCGGTTGCAAGTGTGAAGGGCAAGTCGGAGGCTTTGGAGCGATGGACCGCGTGGCGGTGAAGCTTGAGCAAGACTTGGCGTGTTGGTGCATGGGTTGCATCAACATTGGAGGAGATGGAATGGAATGCGCAAGGCAAAGGTATAACCTAGGGCATTTCATTTCACCGGTCATAGGTGTGTAGAGAAGTTTGTGACCAGGTTTAGGATAGATGGCCGTACTATCAAGAGGGGCAAACTTGTTTGCATATCGGTCATCTAGTGCCACTCGAGTGATCTAACTTTGCATCGTCGCTAGGATTGAGTGGCGTGGAAAGTTGAGTGGCTAATCCTTTGAAAAATGATTGTGAAAATGCTAACACACATACACATGGTGGTGTACACTTGGTGGTGTTGGCACATTTACAAAGGAGATGAAGTTGGAGTTGATGTGGATCAACTCGGCGATGGAACGGAGGTGAGAAGGGTTCGAAACTCCACCGGCGGAGTGTCCGCCCGTAGAGTGCGGACAGTCCGACGGTGCCATCGGCGCCCTGTTCCGAAAAGATAGGGTCTCACAGAGTGGACCGAACACTGGTCACATAGTGACCGGACGCTGGGTTCTAGCGTCCGGTCAGTAGTGGCAGTCAGCGAACAGGCGTCGGTCATCGACCGGACGCTGGCGCTGGAAGTGACCGGACGCTGACAGGGTGCGTCCGATCAGGGTGA
The DNA here is from genome assembly GCF_019320115.1 of Miscanthus floridulus. NCBI lineage: Eukaryota > Viridiplantae > Streptophyta > Magnoliopsida > Poales > Poaceae > Miscanthus > Miscanthus floridulus. The sequence continues at coordinate 45,485,777 of NC_089583.1, read as the reverse complement.
CATGTGATGACGCAGGCAGAGCGGAGAAGCTGGAAGTGACCGGACGCATCCGGTCATGTCTGGTACCTTACTAGAAATGACCGGACGCTGGGGTTGCTGAGTCCGGTCAGTTCAAGCTGGTGCGTCCGGTCGTCAGATGACCGTTGAGATCGGATGAGCAACATTTGAAGAAGGGGACACGTGGCGTGCATCGCATGACCAGACGCTAAGGTCCAGCGTCTGGTCGATCGGACCGGAGCATCCGGTCATCCCGACTTTTGCCCAGTGAAGGGGTAACGGCTCTATTTGTTCATGGGGTTATAAATAGAAGCCATGGTCAGCCTTGGGCCAGCAGCTGAGCACACTAGAGCCTTGGTGGCTTGTGTGGTAGTGCTTGGGAGCCCTCCATCTCACATATACTTGATAGTGATCATCCGATTGTGTGAGAGAGCGATTCTATTGCGATTGTATCATGAGGTTGCATCAATTGGCACTAGGTGATCGAGTTGCAAGCCGGTGGTGCTTGTTACTCTTCGAGGTTGCCACCTCCTAGATGGCTTGGTGGTGGTCTCTGTCGAAGCCCGCAAAAAGATTGTGCGGTGCTCCGGAGAAGAGCTTTGTGAGGGGTATTGTGCTCGCCCTGTGAGAGCCACGAAGAGCAACTCTAGTTGAGCATGTCATTGAGCTACCCTCACTTTCGGGGTAGGTTCTTACGGTGCCCGATGTACAGGCTTGGCGGGTGATGCCAATTAGCCGCCGAACCACCAAGTGAGCGGTCGACACAACGGGGACTAGCGTGTTGGCAAACACGTGAACATCGGGAGAAAAATCACTGTGTCAACCTTGTTCTTCCTGTTGGTTTGCATCCTCGTTACACAAGCTTGTAATTACTTTTGCATACATTATGCTTGTGTAGTTGCTCTTGTTCTTAGTTAGCTTGTGTAGCTTACTAGTTACCTTCTTGCTTGTGTAGCATAGAAGTAGGTCCCTTGCGTGGCTAATTTGGTTTGTGTGACCTTATTAGTCACATTGCTTAGTTTATGTAGCTAAGTAATTGCGCTCTCTAATTTGGCATTGGTTGCCTTGTTATTGAGCATTGCTAGTGAGCTTAGGTGGCTTTGTGCTTTTTGCTTACTAGCATGTGTAGGAGCTCCCTTGTTGCTTAAAGTACTAGTGGCATAGGTTTGTGTGACCTTGCTCCTAGAATTGGTTAGGAGAGCTCTAGCTAGCCCTGCACCTTAGTTGCTTAATTAGTATCTTTGAAAGGTGCTAGAGAACATAGATAGAGGGGTGTAGTCTTGGCTAGACCGATAGTTTTAATTCCGCACTTGTTTCGGTTAGCCGACGCGATTAATTTTAAAAAGGACTATTCACCCCCCTCTAGTCGCCATCTCAACCCTTTCAATTGGTATCGGAGCCCGGTCTCTCATTTGTGGTCTTCACCGACCCGAGAGGATGGCAAACTTTGGGCTAGAAGTTGTTTGTGACACACATTTTTGATGGCACACACTATGCACGGTGGAAACGTCATATGCTTGATCATTTCTGTGAATTGGGTCCCAAGGCATGGTGGATCATTGTTGTTTGTTTTTCTCGTGATGCCTTGGATAAGGATAACCTCACCCAAGCGCAAGAGGATTGCTTACAACTTGATCATTGTGCTCTTTATTATCTAACGTGTGCTATACATGATGATTTTTTTAGACGTGTGTGGGACTTGGAGAGTGCTCATGATATATGGATAGCACTCCAAGCCTTTTACGGTGACTCCTCCACATGGGATGATGGTAAATTCAAGAAGGAGGATGAACCAAAGAAGGAGGCGCATGAGTGTGTTGAGCATAACCACAATTTGGTGATTGTGGAAGATTGCTCCACCTCATGGTCAAGTGATGATGATGACGATCGATCAACTACAAGTTCACTTGACAAGGTTGATGATGATGCCACAAGTGTTGCAAGTGATGATGCTACCCTATGCACACTTGATGGTAATGATGGTTCATGCTCAAGCCATGATGAAGATGCTACTACATGCACTCCAACCACACCACATTGTCTCATGTCACAAGGTGACACCAAGGTATCAAATGATAATGTGGTCGATCATGTTGATTCATATGATGAGCTTGTTAGTAGACTTACTAGCATGACCATGTCTTTAGAAAATGAGAAAGCTAAAACATTGAAATTAGAAAATGAAAACTCATTTCTAAAGAACTCTTGTGAAGAACATAAAGACTTACTTGATGCTTATAAATCTTCACATGATGAGCTTAAATTGAATCATGAGACACTACTTGCATCTCATGATGAATTATTAGAACAACATGCTTCTCTCATTAAAATGTTTACCAAGAAACTTAAAAATAATGAGAGTTCATCACATGGGTCAATTGATCAATCACATATTATTGCTAACCCTTGTGATGTAGGCAAGAAGCATGTATCCACCTCTTGTGATGATTTATTAGATATGCCATGCTCTTCACATATAGATGCTTGTTCTACTTCTATGTCTTGTGAGACTAACCTTTTGAAGGAGAACAATGAGCTAAATGAACAAGTGAAGAAATTGAGCAACAAGTTAGAGAGGTGCTACAACTCTCAAGTCACCTTTGAGCATATGTTGAAGACTCAAAGAAACTTTGATGATAAGAGTGGAGTCGGCTTCAAGACTAGCAAAGTCAATCATCAAGAAAGCCGCAATGACATAAGTGGCATTGGCTTCAACAAGAGCAAGATCAAGGGCAAAAGATGGGGCAAGAGAAGATATAAAAGAGAGATGAAGAAGCAAGAACAAGAGAAGCTCTCTCATTTCATGTGCTTCAAGTGCCATGAAGTGGGACATCTTGCAAATGGTTGCCCCAATGAAGAAAAGCTCAAGTTGAAGAAAGAAGAAGAGAGACTAAGGCATGTGAAGTGCTTCAAGTGCCGTACTTGGGGTCATCTTACCTCAATGTGCCCAACCAAGCAATTGGTGAAGCAACAAGTGAAGTCTGAACCAAAGCCACAAGTTGAGCAAGAGAAGACACCCCATGAGCAAATCAAGATCAACCATAAAGATGGTGGTGATTTGATGATAAAAAAGAAGAAAACAAGAAGGGGTGGAAAGGCAAGGCATCCAATGCAAACTCAAGATGCCAAGATGATGAGCAAGAATGAAGATGAGAAGAAAGATCATGCTCACATCAAGTGCTTCAAGTGTGGAAGTGTGGAACACTTTGCCTCTAAGTATCCTACCAAGCTTGATAAGAAGGCTCAAGCAATCCATGAGAGGCAAGGCAATGAGAAGCACCACATGAGCAAAGAAGAGAAGGCTCAAGCAAAGAAAAAGTGCTACTCATGCCGGGAAAGGGAACACATGGCATATTCATGTCCCCTAGATGACATTTCCAAGCCTATTTCAATTGTTGATAATAATGTGCTTAGAAAGGATGGTAATGATACCTCTATGGTTGCTATTGCAAAACATCCCGCTACTCATACTAAGGCGATGCCTAAGTATGTTGCACCTAACTTGAGAGGACCCAAACTTGTTTGGGTACCATCAAAAAGTGGATGATTGTTTATAGGTACCATCGGCATTAGAGGCTTGGTTCAAAAAACATTCACCTTGTTGATCATATAGTTGAGCCAAGTGTTGATAAAGTGATGACCATTATCCCAATGCCATGACAAATTGAGTGAAGTCCAAATGTGCTATCAATATACAAGTGCTACAATTCAAGTTGTTGGTGATTCATTGGATATATTTGATGACTTGCAAATAATTGAGTTGAAGCTTGCTAGTTGGATGATCATGAGCTAACCAAGGTATATCTCTTGTTGATCATTTCATTTGGGTGCATATGAGTTGATTGAATTGGATAAATATGCAATGTTGCTTGCTATGAGATGATTGAATGGATAATTGATTAGTAATCAAGTTTGGATTGATTTGTGTTGGATAAATTGATAAGATGACATTTAGTAAGTAGATTGAATGTATATATGTCTTATGAAAATATTCAAACAAGTTAGTTTCAAGTTTGATTCACATTTGATGAAGTATAGCTCAATTGTTGAAATCTGTCCTATAATTGAGAATCTGAGCTAGCTGGGATCTTAGCCATGTTTGAGTAACCAACACTTATTGGATTGGTATAAAAATTGGTGCACATTCTCTAGACTTATGGTATAAGATGTTGTACAATTTTCATGAGAATTGGATAAGAAATGCTTCGGTTTTGGAGTGGATCTTGTCGGTTATAGTGCAGCAGTTTTCAGCATGTAGCAGTGGTGGAAGAATTGAAATCTGGTAGCAATCTAGAAGTCAAATGAATCTCAAATTTATACAGCTACTAGATAACTTAGTAATGCACACCTCCACCAAATTTCATGGTATTTGGATTTGTACTTTGGGAAATATGCTTATTCCTTTGAAGGGTACAAAATCTGTCAAAAAAGTGACAAATGTTGGATTGATCTAGAGTCACTTTGATTGAAAGGTCCTCAAGTTGGAAACATATTTATAAGTAATTGATGCACCTAAGTTTGGTTTTGAGATGATCTAGAAGCATGATAAGAAAAGAGTACAAGGCCATTTGATTGTGGAGTGCACTTTGCACACATTTGATACTCAAGATGAAGATCAAGATCAAACTCAAGTTCAAGATATAGTTTAAGTTCTAGATATGATTGGAGATCATTTGGTAGAAAGAAAAGGACTTAAACAAGTAGAAAGAAAAGGACTTAAAGAAGGAATCAAGGTCACTCATCAAGTTAAGTCCATCACTTGGATCAATCAAATCAAGTCATTTCAAGTGAGTATCAAGAATGATTCTTGGAGAGAGGTCACTTCTCCCTAGTGTAGGGGCTTGCTGCCTATGTGTAGGTGAACCAAATGTGGTACTTAGAAGGCTAACATGGAAGTGGTGATCCGAGGAATATTTGAGATGCTTAGTTGAAGTAATCAAAATGGTTGATCAAGAAAAGCAAGCAACACGCAAAAGAGAGCTAGTCATGATATTTCAAGTGGTATTCTCAAATTGATACTCTCATGCAAGCAAAGATCAAAAGATAAAGCAAGCCAACCACAACAAGAAAGTGCACTTGATCATAAGTGGTATTCATTTCATATGGGTGAAGAATAAAATTCAACATGGTATCTATTGGTCTTCACCAAGCTTATAATTGGACTTCACATTGCTATTAGAGTAATGAATTGGAATCTATGTGACTATCCTCTACTCCAACATAGCAAAGGTATCATTGTAATGTGCATGATCATTTCATACCTTACTAGTATGCGGTTAGTGCATATAGTACATGCTTCATAGGATCATGCATAACAAATTAAATGCTTAAATTCATAGCCTACCACTATTGTTTGAATGATTACTTGATCTAATGGTTAGTACATGAATTTGTTCATGAGCTAGTGAACCCAAGTACTTGACTCAATTTGGATTGCTAACAAGTGACAAGTACAACATTGGCAAGATAACCCTTGCAAGAGGTGTGAAGCTTGTCATTGGTTCAAACCGGACTTGGAAGCTTAGGCAAATCAATTTAGTTCAAGTCAATCATAGAAGCTCATGATAGTGATAAGAGTACAAGCACAAGACAACAATGCAAATGGATATCTAGTTTGTTCATTTCAAATGGTATCTAGACTCAAGTATTTCATCAAGAATCTACAAGTAATGTCTAGATCAACTCACAAGTGATATCCTATAAGTGGTACTCATGAAGATAGCAAATGTTCAAGAAATGGTTCTTATTGATAAATCCAACAAGTGGTTCCATACTAAAAGATTCTTTCAAGTGGTATCACATCTACACATGGTATAAATCATGCAAGACGATGGTTCCACAAGTGATCCTCAACTTTAAGTGATCATCAAATGAAGAAAGCATCCCTCACCTACAAGAGCTCAAGTGTATCAAATGGATGACCCATGCTATCACATAGGGAGAGGTGTACCACAAATTGATATCAAGATCAAAGATCCTATGTGTGGTATCTCAAGAAGCCCTACACAAGAAACAAGTGGTATAAGTTACAAGTGGTATCTTCAAGTGGTGTCATTCCACCAATCAAATGATGTCCATAAACAATGCAAGATTCAAGCCTCAACCATCTACCCAAACGTATACCTTTGCATCAATGAGAAGCTCACCTTTTGTGGAAATTGATGACAAAGGGGGAGAGATTGTACAAAGATATGAAAGCTTTGAGATTGGTAGAGGTTGGACATGGACATGGACAAAGAGTGAGCAACATTGAAGAAAAGAGATGGATCAAAATTCAAAATTCTTGGACAAGAGAAGCACACAAGTAGGGGGAGCAAGCTCATGAACTTTGATTGATTGCATTTGATATGTGCATATTCATGTGCTTGCTTGCATTGCATAAGCTTTCAAATTCAATATGCATGCTTGCGTGGTGTATGCTAGTTGTAAAACTTGAATGATGATTTGATAACTAGCATGCATAGGATGATAGCTAGACACTTGGTATGCTTTTCAAGTAATGCTAGTACCTTGCTTTTAATGTTGATCTCACAAGGTATCTAGTGCTTTTATTTCTAAGTGATATCTAGCTAACCATGGTGCTAAGGATGAACTTAAAGGTGCAACTCCAATTGGTACACGCTTCAAAGGTTTATTCTATACACCTTAGCATCATTTTATAGTAATTACTCTCCCACAATTTCAATCTATGCATATGTGCGAGCTTCAAAACAAACACTCTAGCACATATGTAGGGGGAGCTAATACTACCATCTCAGGTTTGTGGTACTTGTCCAAAATCATTTTCACATGGTAAAATTGCTTGGGCAAGCAACATAAATCCAAAAAAGCTTAATTTCCATATCTTTGTAGAGTTGTCATCAATTACCAAAAAGGGGGAGATTGAAAGGTCCTTGTGTGGTTTTGGTAATTGAGTGACAACCTAGGTGGACTAATTGTGGTTATGTGAGATACACAGGTGATTAGTCCATAGGTACATGTGTGTGAGCAACATATGCCATGAAGGTGAAAATGGCTTGGAGATGTTGCAAAGCTCACACATGTGATGATGAAGGAGCTCATTGCACATGAGACATGATATTGAGTCATGTGATCAAGGTGGAGAAGATCAAGACAAGACTTGGCTTGATGGACCGGTTGCAAGTGTGAAGGGCAAGTCGGAGGCTTTGGAGCGATGGACCGCGTGGCGGTGAAGCTTGAGCAAGACTTGGCGCCGATGGACGAAGGCAATGGTGAAAAGCAGGTGAAGTCAAGATTGATGAACCAATATGATCATGTGATGATATGAAGTGGATCATATCATTGTTGATCGTGTTGGTGCATGTGTTGCATCAGCATTAGAGGAGATGGAATGGAATGCGCAAAGCAAAGGTATAACCTAGGGCATTTCATTTCACTGGTCATAGGTGTGTAGAGAAGTTTGTGACCGGGTTTAGGATAGATGGCCGTACTATCAAGAGGGGCAAACTTGTTTGTATATTGGTCATCTAGTGCCACTCGAGTGATCTAACTTTGCATCGTCGCTAGGATTGAGTGGCGTGGCAAGTTGAGTGGCTAATCCTTTGAAAAATGATTGTGAAAATGCTAACACACATACACATGGTGGTGTACACTTGGTGGTGTTGGCACATTTACAAAGGAGATGAAGTTGGAGTTGATGTGGATCAACTCGGCGATGGAACAGAGGTGAGAAGGGTTCGGAACTCCACCGGTGGAGTGCCCGCCCGTAGAGTGCAGACAGTCCGACAGTGCCACCGGCGCCCTGTTCTTAAAAGATAGGGTCTCACAGAGTGGACCGAACACTGGTCACGTAGTGACCGGACGCTGGGTTCCAGCGTCTAGTCAGTAGTGGCAGTCAGCGGGCAGGCATCGGTCATCGACCGGACGCTGGCGCTGGAAGTGATCGGATGCTGACAGGGTGCGTCTAGTCAGGGTGTTGTGTGATGACGCAAGCAAAGTAGAGAAGCTGGAAGTGATCGGACGCTGGTGCTGCGTCCGATCGCGACTGACCAGACGCGTCCAGTCATATCCGGTACATTACTGGAAATGACCAGACGCTGGGGTTGCTGAGTCCGGTCAGTTCAAGCTAGTGCGTCTGGTCGTTAGATGACCGTTGAGATCAGATGAACAACGTTTGAAGAAGGGGACATGTGGCATGCATCGCATGACCGAACGCTGAGGTCCAGCGTCCGGTCGATCGGACCGGAGCGTCCGATCGTCCCGACTTTTGCCCAGTGAAGGGGTAACGGCTCTATTTGTTCATGGGGTTATAAATAGAAGCCATGGTCAGCCTTGTGCCAGCAGCTGAGCACACTAGAGCCTTGGTGACTTGTGTGGTAGTGCTTGGGAGCCCTCCATCTCACATATACTTGATAGCGATCATTCGATTGTGTGAGAGAGCGATTCTAGTGCGGTTGCATCGTGAGGTTGCATCGATTGGCACTAGGTGATTGAGTTGCTAGCCAGTGGTGCTTGTTACTCTTAGAGGTTGCCACCTCCTAGATAGCTTGGTGGTGGTCTCCGTCGAAGCCCGCAAGAAGATTGTGCGGTGCTTCGGAGAAGAGCTTTGTGAGGGGTATTGTGCTTGCCCCACGGGAGCCACAAAGAGCAACTCTAGTTGAGCGTGTCATTGAGCTACCGTCACTTTCGGGGTAGGTTCTTGCGGTGCCCGACGTGCAGGCTTGGCGGGTGATGCTAATTAGCCGCCGAACCACTAAGTGAGCAGTCGACACAATGGAGACTAGCATGTTGGCAAACACATGAACCTCGGGAGAAAAATCACTGTGTCAACCTTGTTCTTCCCGTTGGTTTGCATCCTCGTTACACAAGCTTGTAATTACTTTTGCATACACTGTGCTTGTGTAGTTGCTCTTGTACTTAGTTAGCTTGTGTAGCTTACTAGTTACCTTCTTGCTTGTGTAGCATAGAAGTAGCTCCCTTGCGTGGCTAATTTGGTTTGTGTGACCTTATTAGTCACATTGCTTAGTTTATGTAGCTAAGTAATTGCGCTCTCTAATTTGGCATTGGTTGCCTTGTTATTGAGCATTGCTAGTGAGCTTAGGTGGCTTTGTGCTTTTTGCTTACTAGCATGTGTAGGAGCTCCCTTGTTGCTTAAAGTACTAGTGGCATAGGTTTGTGTGACCTTGCTCCTAGAATTGGTTAGGAGAGCTCTAGCTAGCCCTGCACCTTAGTTGCTTAATTAGTATCTTTGAAAGGTGCTAGAGAACATAGATAGAGGGGTGTAGTCTTGGCTAGACCGATAGTTTTAATTCCACACTTGTTTCGGTTAGCCAACGCGATTAATTTTAAAAAGGAGTATTCACCCCCCCTCTAGTCGCCATCTCGACCCTTTTAGCTGCCCGATAGGGTGACAGCAGGATGGGGTCCGGCTCGTGGTGTGAGCTTTCCTACCCCCAGCGATGATGAATTAGTGGTTTTTGAAGATTACTTTTATCGCGGATTTGGTGTTCTGATCCATCCATTCCTTTGTGGGTTGATTGACTATTATGGGATTAGTCTTTGTAATCTAGGCCCAAACTCCATCCTTCATGTCTCTGTCTTTATCCATTTCAGCGAAGCCTATCTTGGCATTCTTCCACATTTTAATCTCTTCTGCCACTTCTGTTTGAAAGCTCGAGGGTGATCTAGATCTAGGATAGTAGGTAGCGCATACTTGCAGCTTTGGGATGGGATGGTTGGCTAGTACATCGCTACCCCATTGAACACAAACGTGAAGTATTGGGCGCAATGGTGGTTCTACATGCCACAGGGGGAACACCATGTGGCATATGACATTGATCAGATTCCTGTGAGCAATGCCAAGTGGTCGGAGAGACCTTGTGTCAATGGAATGGAGCAAGTGAAGGAGCTCTTGACATTGATTGACCGGAGAAGGGTGGATGGGGTCATAGTAGCGACGAATTTCACTTTTCGGCGATGCCAGCCCAGCAAGGAGAGGGCACATCCCATGAATGAATTCCGCAGGGATACTAATGGGACCCGAGAGGTGCCCGAGCCAATTGACCAAGATGAAGTCATGCGGTAGGTTGGGGTGTTATTTAACCTCGTGGGTCACCATAAGATCGATGACCAGCAGAGGGCCTTCAGTGTAGGGAACCTCCCACCATGGGTAAAAGTCTTATTTCTAGTTTTGTTTGATTCTTTTTTTGTTGCAGCATAGTCATTTGTGCTCTTGAAGATTCATGGGTAGGACCGAGCGGTGTACTTCTTGGTAGTGCCATCAGCTAACTAGCCAAGGGGTGTTGATGCTTGACTGAGTAGTCCTTAGCATCGGGCCAACTCGAAAGCAGGTGGGGACACATCGGATGATCACTATGATGGAGATGGAGGTGAGCAGAGGTCGCATGTCCATGAGAAACTTTGAGGGAAGTGACCTATGGGCGAGGAGCCGTCCCTGAAGAGAAGGAAAACGGGAGGGTCATCTCATCGAGAAAAGCGGCCGATGAACATCGGCGCTCCCACTCAGCACCAGAGGCGGCAAATGGTGGTTTCGAGCTTGTCGGATGATGATGGGCCGGTGGCACCACCTTCTCCAAGGGTTGGGACGCCCCTGCCAACCGCGCCAGCTAGAGCAAAGATGCGCGAGATGCCACGGATAAGGGAAACCATGGTGGCGACACCTGACAGTGTTCGGGTGACTTTAGCGGCAACAACTCATGTGGCACCAGAGGCAACTGCTCAAGTGACCACTGGAGTCCCTGAGACCACAATTATGCCCCCTATAGAAGCAGCATGGGTGACCATCATCATCCCCGAGACCACCGGGGCGGCTCTGGTGGCGGCGGTGGAGATGCCGAGCGATTTGGCTACTGGACAGACTAGTTCTAGGCAGGGGCGCCGGTTCTGGTCTGCATAGTGGGAGTCCCAATTGTGAGTGCCTTATCTTATTTGACATATTTCTTCAGCGTGGTGGTTTATTTCTTGATGATTTTTTTGAAGTGCAGAATCGATGAAGGACCTGTAGCCTTCTACCGCCAATGATGGAAGGCACATGGATGAGCCATGAGCTCCCCACGCCGTGCCAGAGTAGGCCAGAATGGATCCAGTTGCCCCCACCGTGGAGAAACCGACGGTTGCAAGGCCAACCGCCCCTACTACGGAGGAGCTCTCAGCAACTGGACCGACCTCGCCTGGTGGCTGATTGCATGATGAGGGCGATCCTGGCATGGTGGAGCTGTGGGGTGCAGTGGCTACATCAAGTGGCCTTGCTAGAGTAAGTACAGAACCTACAGGTGATGCGTCGAGCGGTGCGGCGCGAGGCGCACCTGTGGTTCCTGAACAAGTGGTGGTAATGGCAGAGGCGAAGCTCAGACACCCTATCCGAGCATGGCAATAGCCGAGGAGGGCACCTTTGCTGGTGGCCACCATTGAGGTCAAAGAGATAGTGCGGGAGCCCACCCTGCCTCCCCAACTTCTCTAGACGGTCATTCAGTGTTGTGAAGAGTTTGAGATGCTAGAGGAGGGGGATGCGAGCATGGAAATGAAGAAGCTGAGGGTCGATCTGACATCAATGATTGGCCGTATTGAGGTAATCTTGAAGAGATCTTTTTCGTCCCTTGAAGAGGGCAGTCTGTTAATCCGTTTGTCCTCTACAGAATGTGATGAAGGTGTCTGAGCAGCGCCGGTAGTAGCTAGAGGAGATGACTCTAGTACTAGAGGAGAATAAGAGTCTACAAGCGTTGGTGAATGACCTCTAGGCGTGCCTGCTCTAAGAGGGCCACCACAGGGAGGACCTAGAGGTGAAGGTTCTGGTGTTGGAGAAGGAGCGTCAACAAATGGAGGAGGAGGGCCAGTCGATGGCCGAACAGCTTAGCCGTAGCACTGATCGGCAGAAAGGTATGTCTCATAACTTTGCTTTGCTAGTAGTCAGCATTGTGAAATGTCTGCTGATTACATGCAGCACTGGAGACGGAGCTTGGCCTTTCCTGGGAAGCCTTTGGCCAGCTTTTGGAGGTGAAGGAGAAAGATAAGAAAGCCATTGAAGAACTTCAACGTGAGTATTTTCATGCTATTTTGACTTGTGTGGTGTTAGGCACATGCTTAGCATATGGCTGTGTTGTTTGCAAAGTATCGACACCTGGCCCAGGCATAGTTCTAGGTGCTTGTGGAACAAGTGAAGGCACATGATGATAAGCTAGAGATGATGATCATAGGAATCCAGCCCATGCTGGACTATGTCAGTCCTTAGCAACCCAAGGGGGACGTCTGCCCGGTGACGAGCCGTACCAATCGGTCGTGGATCATTGCCAGACAGCATGGTCGAACTTCAAGGAGTTCACGCGTTGCGCGGCCCATGGAGCCATCATCCACATGCTCATGTAGCTGAGGTCACACTACCCTTTGGTGGATCTCCAATGGGTAGCGACCGGATATGCGCAGGGCACAAACGCAGAGAAGATTGCCAGGCTAGAAGATGATGTGGAGGAGCCAAAGAAGAGGTTGGCCGAAGATGTCGAGATGTTTGTTGATAGGGAGAGCAGTGCTCCATAGATTAGGAAAAACTCATGTTGGGTACTTGGTAATTTTTGTTGAACACTTGTAGTTATGGTATGTTTATGTTTATATTTGATATAAACCATCCGATCAGTGGTGTGTAGCGGAGTCCCTAGCCCTAGCTAGCATGTTAACTATAATGCGAGGCGCTGGGGCTGTGTGCATGTGGGAAGAATAGGGCATCACTAAGGAACTGCTGCCGACCACCCATGACATAGAGGACGGACGACCATGCATGTGTAGGGAGAAGTCAGAGACAGGGTCGTTTCTAGAGGCGGCCGAGCGTCAATGTGTTTGATCGGGTATTTGCGTTAGGCGTAGTTGGCATGTCATCTTTGAGATGTTGTACGCAGAGCCAGAATCACTTACTGGAAAAGTGTGGAGAAAACAATATGGAGAAACATCAGTGTTAAAAAATTTATTGAATACTTAAATATGAAAGGTACATATCTTTGACATGAACGCTTCAGGGGTAGAAACGTCTAACCAGGTCGATGTGCCAAGAGTTTGGGACGTCTCTTTCATCCATATCGCACAGTCTCTAGGACCCTGGTTGGGTGACCGCCTTGATGATGAAGGGGCCCTCCCAATGTGAGGAGAGCTTGTGCATCCCATCTATCTTCTGTTTCCTATAGAGTACTAAGTCTCCGACCACAAAGAATCGATCATTAACATTACGGTTGTAGTATCTTCGCAAGCCATCGAGGTATTTTGCTGTCCAAACATAGGTGACCAGACATTCCCCTTCTAAGCTGTCTACTTCAACGAGCCGAGCTAGGTCAGAGTTCTCCTCGTTGTAATTCTCCACCCTAGGTGCTCGGAAGGCGATGTTAGCAGGCAATATCGCTACAGAGCCAAAAACCATGAAGTACGGGGAGACACCGGTATTATGACTGGGCTGGGTCCTTAGTACCTAGACCACGACTAGTAGATCCTTAAGCCATTTGCCTAGGTGTTTCTGTTCCTTCTCAAAGAGCCATTTTTTCAATGCATCCAGGATCATACCATTGGCGCGCTCGACTTGGCCGTTGGCCCTTGGGTGTGCCACGGAGACATACTTGACTAAGATGCATCTTTTGTCACATAAATCCCACAAGTCACTACCAGTGAACGTGGACCCTAGGTTGGTGATGATGCTATTCGGGAGGCCAAACCAGTGAATTGTGTCGTCAAGCAACTTGGCTGCTTTCTTCGCTGTTGCTTGGACCAGGGGGTTTGTATTCGATCCACCTGTAGAATTTGTCGATACAAACAGGGGTTTGTATTCGATCCACCTATAGAATTTGTTGATACAAACGTAGACCCAGCAGAAACCTACCGGCGTGGGCTTGGATGGGCCTGATCATGTCTAGTCCCCAGCATGCGAATGGCCATGATGCAGTGATCACTTGCAAGGCTTGAGCTGGGACATGGATTTGTTTGGTGAAAAACTGGCAGTTCTCGTATCGCTGAACGAGTGCTTCAGCATTAGCTATGACCGAGGGCCAATAGAAACCATCTCGGAAAGCCTTTCCAACCAATGTTCTAGAGGCCGCATGATTACCGCAGGTGCCTGCGTGGATCTCCTTGAGTATCTTCTCGCCTTCTTCCATGGAGACGCATTTCTGGAGTAGCTCCCCTTTGGTGTTTTGGTGGTACAACTTCCCTTCAATTAGGATGTATTGTAACACCTCTGGTGTTACGAGCTTGCTTAGCACCAAGATTTAGACCTAAGAGGATTTACCGAAATGATTTTCTCAGATTTTTAAAATTTAACTTATATTTAAAAGTGTCAATTTTGGTGAATTATATTGAACAATGGGTTAATTAGTTCCTAGATGTTTTGTTTCTACGAGTTAGTATGACATATGGACTAGTGCTTAAAAATGCCTGATGGCAAATAAATAGTGAATGGCTGGTTTATTTGATTAAGTATGAAAAAACAATTTTTATAAACAAAAATAAAATATAACTTGTAATTGGTACTTCACCCACCGCATGACCCACCTTACCATGGAGGAGTTGGCTGCTTTCGCTGTCCTGTCGTGCTGCGGCCGTTGATTCTGTGTTACTGCTCCTCTCATCACACCGAGAGCGTCCCACCAAGTTCAAGTCGTCCCCATCTATGCGCTAGTTTGTGGGACGGTGGTGCGTACCCCCTGCTCTGAATTAGCCATTAGATTTATTCGTGTCGCGCCGCATTGCCCCTGCCGACCATGTTGTGCCAGGCCGCCCTACCGCACACCGTGTTTAAGAGGTTGGTGGCGAGCGCACACGGCTCCATCCGCTCTCCCTCTCTCTGCTGCCAACCACCGACGCTGCTGCTTCGGGCAACCTCCTACAAACATCTATGGCTGCTGCTCGGCCACCGCACGCGCAAGCACACCCGATGTGGCTGCGTCGCCGTATCTGCACCTTCTGCCCACCCGTTGCTGGCCCCTTTCCCCCCTCTCGTGTGAGCACGAGTGCGCGCGAGTCTGCACCGTCCCACGCTGGACTTGCGGCTCCATAGCATGGCCGTTTCCTTTGTCTGCCGCCATATGCGTGAGCACGCCTGGGCCCACGTCACCCGGTGCCGCTCCACTTCCGTGCGGTACCTCATGGCACCATAGCAGTCATCCGTGCCGAGCTGCCCCTGCTGTGGCCGCACTTGGTCACTGTGCCGTGTCCTGCCTCAGTCCATGCCGCGGCTAGGCCTAGGTCCTACTGTGGTCTACGCACCTCCCTAGCTGCCCCCGCACCACCACCTCGCCACCGGCATGCCCCCCATCACTGTGCCACCCCTCCTAAGCTCCCACACGCGTGGCCAGGGCTCCATGCTCTGGCTCTGGCCAAGCCGTGTCCACCAGCGGGTGCGCCCGATGGCGGGCAAGCTATGATGTCGCCTCGCCATCGCCGTCGATGACCTCACGGCCAGATTCGGCTGCTGACCAATTCCCCTGCCCATGCCTTGCTTTTGAGGAGGGAGAGAAGGTGAGAGAGTGGGAATAGAAACTAATATAGGGGGTTAGGTGTGAAAACTGTGACTCATGTGAACAGTAGCTTACTAAATAGATAGAAGCATGAGGATGTATTTGCAAACTGACGTCGCGCCTAGGCTCATCCGTGTTGGGCCACCCGTGGTTCGGCCTGCTAGCGCTGGGCTACGGTCCGCCTGCCGCCTGGGCCGCACGCCTGCCTGTTGGCCAAGTCACACTGTCGGCCTACTACCGCATGGCTGTGGGCCGCTCACGCCCGTGTGAAAGGTCCTAATGGCTAGAGGGGGGCAAATAGTCTATTAAAAAATTTCTACAACAACACTTAGCAAACCGGTTAGACAATTATGAGACGAAGCAAGTGTTGCGCTAGCCTACTAAAATTGCAAGCCACCTACCACAATTCTAGTTTATATAGTTTCTATCCACACAATAGCTATGTCACTACACTAAGTTAGTGTGCTCTCAAATGCTAACTAAAGAGCCACACTAACCAAACTAATAAGGTCTCACAACTAGCTACACTAAAGAACTTGGCAACTAGTTTGCAATATTGTAAAGAGAGAGAGCAAGATAGTTATACCGCCGTGTCGAGGAGTGAACCAATCAATCACAAGAATAAATATCAATGAAGACCAATCACCTCGGAATCAAATGATGACACAATGATTTTTTATCGAGGTTCACTTGCTTGTCGGCAAGCTAGTCCTCGTTGTGGCGATTCACTCACTTGGAGGTTTACGCGCTAATTGGCATCACACGCCAAACCCTCAATAGGGTGCCACACAACCAACACAAGATGAGGATCACACAAGCCATGAGCAATTTACTAGAGTACCTTTTGGCTCTCCGTCGAGGAAAGGTCAAGAACCCCTCACAATCACCACGATCGGAGCCGGAGACAATCACCAACCTCCCCTCGACGAACCTCGCTGCTCCAAGCCATCTAGGTGGCAGCAACCACCAAGAGTAACAAGCGAATCTTGCAGCGAAACATGAACACCAAGTGACTCTAGATGCAAACACTCAAGCAATGCACTTGGATTCACTCCCAATCTCACAAAGATGTTGAATCAATGATGGAAATGAGTGGGAGGGCATTGGCTAAGCTCACAAGGTTGCTATGTCAATGCAAATGGCCAAGAGAGTGAGCTAGAGCTGGCCATGTGGCTTAAATAGAAGCCCCCACGAAATAGAGCCATTGTACCCCTTCACTGGGCACAACTCGGGGTGACCGGACGCTCCGGTCAGATTGACCGGATGCACCCTGCCATTGTCCGATCAATGGATGGTTGCCACGTCATCCCTCTCTTCAAATACTGAGCGCCTGATCCCAACGATCAAGTGATGACTGGACTCAGCACAGTGCCACGACCGAACGTAGGACCCCAGCGTCCGGTCACTTCCAGTAAGGTTCTAGCTACGACTAGATGTGTCTGGTCATGCCTGACTAGACTCACCCAGCGTCCGGTCACTCACTATCTCCTCTATGCACTACCACATCAGCAGGACTGGACACACCACGCCAGCATCCGGTCACGAAGTGACCCAGCATCTGGTCAAAGATCGACGCCAGCGTCTTCACTGCTTCCACTAACCAGATGCGTCGGTCTAGTTGAGGCCAGCGTCCGGTCCACTCTATGAGACCCTATCTTTTCTATACAGGGCGCCGATGGCACCGTCGGACTGTCCGCACTCTACGGGCGGACACTCCACCAGTGAAGTTTCTTACCCTTGCTCAAATGTGCCAACCACCAAGTGTATCACTTTGTGCACATGTGTGTTAGCATATTTTCATAAACATTTTCAAGGGTGTTAGCACTCCACTAGATCCTAAATGCATATGCAATGAGTTAGAGCATCTAGTGGCACTTTGATAACCGTATTTCGATACGAGTTTCACCCCTCTTAATAGTATGGCTATCGATCCTAAATGTGATCACACTCTCTAAGTGTCTCAATCACTAAAACAAAATGGCTCCTACCTCTTATAGCCTTGCCTTGAGCCTTTTGTTTTTCTCTTTCTTATTTACAAGTCCAAGCACTTGATCATCACCATGGCATCACCATCATCATGTCATAATCTTCATTTTCTCCACCACTTGGATTGTGCCACCTATCTCATAATCACTTTGATAAACTATGTTATCACTTAGGGTTTCATCAATTTACCAAAACCAAACTAGAGCTTTCACCGCGCCCGTTACCATCGGCCGCGTGCCCGCTTGGGCCGGCCTTGTGCCGCACGCGCCTAGGCCGTGCGCCCGTGTTGGAGCTGCTGGGTCGCTTAACCGCTGTTGGCCCTTTTTCATTTTATAAAATATTCTCTAATTTTTAGTTTCAAGGCAAAGGTGTACATTGAAGATAAATTTGTGTATATAACCAAAAATTGTGAAACCAATTTTGTTAAATTTCTGAAATCATGATCTATCTGATAGTGTATTTTGTTCGCATAGGTTTTGTATGTTTTTAGGGTTGCTCTAATTATTTTAGGATGCTTAATATGGTAAGACATAAACTTGTAGCAATTTCTATGGTAAATCAGTGATAGTGTTGAGTCTAAAATTTTTATAGTAAATTACTAATATTATTAGTTGCTCACTGTAATTTTGTAGTTCCAGAATAATTAGTTTGCTAGATAGATAATGATGCCCTATTTTGAATAAAGATTAAATCAATATAATGAAATAAAGAAACACCTTGGAATTGTATAACTAAAACACATGTTGGGAGATGACACCTTTCTCAACGATGTTGATATGTAGATTAGTACGCTAGTTGTTAGAACTAGCTCGTTAACTTGAAAGGCGTAAATCGTATTTTATGAGTCACAGTTGTAGTTGATTAATTACGTCTTTGCATTGCATCGCATTGTATATCATGATAGGGACGTCGATGGATCATGGAGTCATCAGGAGTTGCTGGAGAAATGGTACTTGTGGAGATCGTGTTGCCATGATGGAAAGCTAACTTCTGATTAAATCTTACTCAGACAAGCCCTGGTGCATAACTCCTACTTTTCTGCACTTTAAATTTATGTTTGTGCATTAAGTTTTAAGGAGTTGAATGAAACCCACTTGCATATATATATATCTTTATCATATGAGTCTTACTAGTATGATAGGATCATGTAGATTGCTATGCTACAGGACTCTGATAGAAGTCAAGTGATTGCTTATCACTCGCGAGAGATAGGAAATATATTATTGTTGTTACTATATTATTATCACTTGGAATATATATATGAATGATAAATAGTGACCGGGTAGGGATATGGTTTGGGTATTGGTGGGTGTAAGAGGTTGTGTCCTACTGCCAACGGGGCATAGCTTGGTTACACTATTTCCCTGTCTGTGTCGGTTAAGGACCGGCCATTACATTGGACTCTAGGCAAGTCACAGACTTATTATCCTGAGCACATACTTGGGTATGGGCATAGGGAAGACTTGTTACTCTTTTGTCATGGATTTCGACTCCTTCCGGACTGACTTTTAGGGTGGTTTTTGGGTGGAGGTCCTTGCACCGCACTGAGTCCGGGACTCACGGGTGGGGGCTTAGAGTCCAAGTTTAGACGGGGACCTAGACCCCGTGATAGGAGGGTAGTGGGTTGGTCCTACTTATGCCTAGGGTACAAGCGGGGCATGTGTTTCGGGGTACCCAACTGGGCTCATTGATTCATGAATCATCGCCGTGTCGGTATGACTTGTCTACAATCTAGCATCGTAGTAAGAACTGGAAGATGAAAGATGATAAAAGGAAATCTAATTGCTTACCACCTGCTTGAAAGTAGCACATATGCTTACATAGAATGGTTAGTTAATAAACTAATGATGACCACTAATAAAATTGAATATAAGGACACACGCTTAGTAATGCTTCCTATAGATGTAATAAACCCGCAAGCCAGATAGCCTTGCATATCCTTGGAGTCTTTTCTTTCCTCCTGTCGGGTAAGTCTTGCTGAGTACAATTGAGTACTCAGGGTTTTATTTTCCCCTTTTGCAGGTGACAGGTGGATGCTAGAGCTGACCCTTGTGTATGGATTCCTCCTGGTGGGCTCAGAGAGGATTCCTTTACACTACGATCATAGTCTTTATTTATAACTCTCACTAAATGTTTTTATAAATAGAAGTTTTATAATCTGTCATCATAGTTATATGTCAGTGCTTCATCATGTTATGAATAGATATTTAGTTCTGCTGTAACTCTGATCACATGTTTATATTCCGCTATTAAATTAAATTATTCATAACTCTGATAACATGATCATATTCTGCAATTACCAACAATAAATATTATACTCTGATGTTGCATAAAAAGTGATGTAAGAAATGGTTAAGAATGATGTAAGCTTTATTCTCTTATTTGTGATCCTGATGGAAAAATGTGGATTTTTGGGTTCTCCCCTAGGGTGTGCTCGACGGAACCGTGTAATTTGGTGTCCTCCCTTGAGTACTTAGTGTCTAATGGAAGACAAGTACTCCTAAGAGGCATTAGATTAGGCGGTTCTATCATAGATGGTATCAGAGCATAAATGAGAAAATAAAGCTTCGAAAACCTTTTCTAAAATAAAATTTGACAACAAATTCTTTTCAAAGAATAGGATGTTTTTTGTGAGTTATATAAGTAGCCGTATTACTATGGTTATGTATCCAGGATAGATGACACTATACTGACTTAGGTAGGCTTAATCAATTTGTCTGTAGGTACACTGACCCCAAGCATAGTCCGATAGTATCGATTAGCTATGGGGAGCGAATGATGTGCCAAAAATCTAAGAACGGTTGCCCTATATGTTGGCAATAGTGGAAGAACATATAGGACATGCATTCAGGCATATCCTGTTTGTGCATTGTAGTGCCCGTATTGCTTGCAGATACGCCCTCCATAGGTGTCATGCGTGTTGTATTGTGCATGACTGACTCATTCCTATTCTAGAGTTACTGCTGCACTGTGACTTCATGCTCCGTGTTCACCTATGATTCACACCTACCGTGACCCATGTCTCCCCGTACTCTTTTCTACGCTCTTGTCGGACCCTTGCCCTGTAGTCATACTAGTTATTAATGGCCTCAGACATCGCTCGCTTCGAACACATGGAATTTTGGTCGATTCATTCATAGTGATCCCATGTAGGAACCATGGTGGACTGTGCTAGGGCCACTAGCTGCTATGCCTTTATAAGCAGAGCCTGACTTAGCCATTGGTACCACCACTCGACACACTTTAGCTCGTCTAGTTTTTCCTCTGAGCAAGCTTTTCGCTCAGTCCTTCCTTGCAACCATCACCAGGAATGGCAGGAGCCTGGGTTAGTAGTCACTGCCTAAACATTGATGGTTTTCCCAGAATTCTGCAAGCAACCCTACAAAAGCTTAGAGTCAAAGATTGTCCCGAGTATGAGGGCCGTGAGTATGAGAAGTATGGCACTGAGCGGTGTGAGGTTACCATCTATATTGGGAAGAGTGAAGAGTTCCCTGACCTCACTGAAGCCTAGAATGTGACCGCAACCAGGTTTCGCTTCATCGACACCTACCAGGTTGTGGCCCACAAAGCCTTGCGGTACCTTTGTTAGATCTATGAAGAGCCCATTGCTCGTACCCCCATGAGGTTCTTTCCACCTTTGGAAAAGAATTGGCGGGCATGGAGGGCTCGCATGGTGGCTTTGCAAGGGCGGGATGTGCAAGAAGACAGTCCAACCATCATGCACTTGACCATGTACCTGCTTGCTCTAGATGAGCAGTATGACCGGTAAGCCTTGGAGGTGAGGAAGTGCCTTCGGCGAGCCGAGGAAGCCGAGATCTTCTCCAAGATGCTCTAGGTGCAGCTGGCCGAAGCACATGCCAGTGCGGCAGCCGCTGAGAGTCAAGAGACTGCCATGTTAGAAGCTCTAAAGGAGGCTGAAGATTGGCATGCCCATCAGGTGGGTGAGGCCTATCTTGTCACTAGGGCCAAGCGAAGGATGCTGGCTACTGAAAGGCAGGATTCCTCGATCTTGGAGGGAATTCCTATCCACCCGCTAGAAAGAAGGAGAACCGGTGCTGCAGTACCACCAGCACCTCCACCTTCAGAAGTGTCAGAAGTAGAACCATTGATTCCTCTCACTCAGCCATTGCTAAGAGAGGAGGCAGATCCATAGCCAGGGTGATAGAAGAATCCGCCGAGCCTAGGAATGAAGATGCGTGGTCCAGAGTAGATTAGTTGCCTTGGGATGATGTACCTATAGTAGTAGTGCTTTTCATCGCTGTCCTCTGGTATTGTACTCTTGCCATTGTTTTTCATCTATAGTTGTTGAGATCATCCAACCGTAGGGAATGATGTGTCAAAAATGGGAGACTCAGTGCCTAT